>NC_140512.1:71616032-71664627 GCF_964339955.1 Pipistrellus hanaki
CTTCTGGTTTTCTCCTTGATTCTCATTGTAGAATTTCCAGTCAGTCAACTTTCCTGTAGTTCTGGGTAATGTCCATTTTATATTTTAGTTGTATTTTATTGAAATTGTTGTGTGTGGCTGCGGCTAGGTGTTCACCTGGGCAGCCATCTTGGATTCTCCACTGCTGGTGTTTTTTTCCTGAACTGCTCTTCACGGAAGGTACCGGAACGAGGTGCTGGCGGGACCCTCCTCCCAGGACATCCTGCCTTCCTGTGCCCGGGGCTGGCTCCTGTCTACACCTCCCGGCCCCCATTCTTGGGGCGCAGGTGAAGGCCCTGTGGGGCGGGGTGCTGGGAGCCCGTCGAGCCCCTGGTAGGTGGAGGCATGAGGCAGGGACATCTGTGCCTTCAAGGCCACCCCCTCAGGTGTCACCCCTGCCTGAGGGCTCCAGCTGCCAAGCCTGGAATCCTGTCCTGGGACAGGTGGCCTTTCTGCATCCCACTCAGATCCAGAGGCCGCGGACCTGCCCAGGGCCAGGGGTGGGGGCTGGGGGCGGGGAGGGGGTGACTCCAGGACACAGGGAGTGGAGAGAGGTGAGGGGATAGGAGGAGAGGCCTCCAGGCCAAAGCACAGCAAGCTAGGGAGGGTCGGTTCCGGTTTGGGGCGGGGAGGAGACCGGACCTGCCTGTGCGACCTGGGATGGCAGGCCATGTGGAGAAGGGCCAGAGGCAAAAGGTGCCATTTGACTTTCTTTATCTGCAACATGCCAGGCTAATCTCATCTGCTCTGCAGGCGCATGACAAGTGTGCCTGGAATAAATATTTGCCTCCACTGTGGTTTCGTAGCCCTTGGTCCCTCGCACGCATCTGCCTCCTCCTGGTCACTTGCCGGGTAACAAAGACACCAGGTACTGCTCAGAGGCCTGGGACGGGTGAGGGCCCAGCTGCTGACCCCGAGGACTGAGGCTGGCACTTCTGTCTGGGGGACACCACAGGCCCATGCCGGGCACAGGGTGCAGACATCATTGCTGTCTCTGAGCCGCCTTACAAAGGGATTCACCCCCCCCCCCCCCCACCGCCGGTGTGCGTGGTCAGAGGAAGGGAGAGGCACCTCAGAGTGGAGGGGGGCGGGGGTGACTCTGACATCACGATGAAAGATGAGCAGGAGCACGGCTGTGACAAGCAGTCTCCGCACCTTGCAGTGCCCGCAGCGTCTCGGTCCCCATCAAGGTGTATTATCTGTCTGCCTGGGTGCCCTGGCCCCCGGCGCCCTGGGGTTCCAGCTCACAGAGTGACAACCCAGCTTCCAGGAGCCACGTGCTCACGGCTCCTCAGTCACTCTGAAAACTCCAGAGGACCTGCCTCTGCAAGGACCTGCCGAGTGTCGGGAGGGAGCAGGACCTGTTTCGCCTGGACCGTCGGGGGACACCTCTGAGCACACGGTGTGGGCAGGGTGCCGCTGTGTGCTCCCCGGAGAGGAGGGGCGGGCGCCCGGCGGGAGGGGAGCTGGCTGGCAGGAGAGCAGCCTGCGGTGACGAGGTGTGGCCTGCGAGAGCCCCCTGAGCGGGTGGGGAGCAGGGCTGGCTGGTGCCTGGACAGCCTCGTGGCAGCAAGGACTGAGAGGGTCAGTATGGACCCAGGGGCAGCTGAGTGTGAGCTCCAGTGGTGTGTCTGGGGCAGGTCCTGGCACTGGACAGCAGGAAACCAGAGACCTGCCCTGCCTGCTCGCCTCCTGAGGGCCAGCGCCCGGCTGGAGGACAGCCTGCCTGGTCTTCGTGGGGTGGGTCATGGTGGCAGCTCTGGGGGTCCTTCCCAGTGTGGTCAGCAGCACCGATCTCAGGCCTTGGGAAGCCCTCTGAGTCCACGCTACGGCCACAGCCACGGCCACAGCCACGGCCACAGCCACGGCCACAGCCATGGCCCCGTGAGGAACAGCCCCGTGGCATCTCAGTCATCTGTGTCCCTCAGGAGCGGGGCAGCCACACCGTGTCTGGACCGTGGCCCCAAGGAGCTGCAGTCAGAACGTCCCTTCGCGTCTGGGGTTCGACCTTACAGGGTCTGACTCCTCAGGCTGCCCAGCTTCTCCTTCCCCTGGAAAGTGTCACAAGTGCCTCTGACTTGTTCCAACAGGAACCAGGACGCCCCTCCAACCACGCTGCTCAGAGCGTGTGAGGAAACCGGCCTTTGGAAGGGAAGTGTGCAAAGCTGAAATCCGCCCCCCCCCCCTTCATTGGGGCTGCTGCCTTCTCTCCACCTGCTCTGGCCTCCGGGGATTCCCCTCTGGCTCCCCTTCCAGGAGTTGTTCTCAGGAAAAGATGAATATCAGCCATTTACATGCTAGTGTGAATGAGCTCCAGCTAACGTGTCCCCTGATTCATTCAGTAAATATTAACCGAGGGCGGCTGGGCTCCAGGTCTGGGAGACGAAGACTCCATCCCTGCCCTGTGAGCTTTAGGACGAGAGCCAGCGACAGGAAAGGAAGCAGTCAGAGGTCAAGGCGGTAAGTGGCATTATTCCCGAGGCGGTGTCAGGAGCATGGGCACTGCTTAGTGGTAGCAGGGCTGGCCAGGAGGTGCTCTCTGGAGGAGGCGAGGAGAGGAGAGAAGGGCGGAGAGAGAAGCAGGTGCTGCAGGGAACACAGTCCTCTCAGCCCTTTAGAGCCCCCCAAATGGGATTCTCGTCGTCAGCTTTGGGGGCCCACCCGAACGTCAGTGTGGCATGGGCCCAGCGGACAGGTCACTGGGGGTCTTAGCAGAGGGCAGATGAGAGGACATCATGAGGCCGCCAGAAGCCGGGAGCGTGGCTCAGAGATAAGCGTGGCCTGTGGTGCCCAGATGGGGGTGGGCGGGCAGGGGGGAGAGGAGGAGGCTTTAGGAGGCCGGGCAAAGTGGGAGGCATGGGTGGCCAGCTTGACCCAGGGTGATGGTGGTGTCCAACCTGGAAAAGGCTGGGCAGGTCGGAGGCGGCGCTGGGAGGCTGTGCCGTCGGCGGTGGGTTAGCAGATGCTCGTGTAAACTCCTGTGGAACAGGGACTGGGAGGCAAGCAATGACGCCGTGATGGTGGGGTGAGAAGGCGGTGGGTGGCTCGGCTCCCTCACGGAAAGGCTGGCTGCTCTCACACAGGTCACAGGTGGCCACGGTGTGGGCTGGCCTGGCCCCGTACTCACACCTGCTGCAAGTGCTACCAGCAAACAGGCCGCATCGACTCTCTGACATCCTTCCGTGATGGCCAGGCCGTCACGGGGACTGGGCTCGGAGAACGGCTTGCTCAGGTGGCTCAGCTCCCGAGAGGAGGAGGAGGAGCAGGGTCCTGGTGGCACTGGCAGCTTCTCGGGGCCATCCAGGCCCAAGAGTGTCCACCGGACTGCAGTTTTCCAGGGTTCCTCCTGCCTTTCTCCTTTCTGGGGTCCTCTCTGCTGCAGCCCAAGCCTCTTTCCATCGAACACCCGTGGCCTTGACATTGTCCCCAGCGATCCTACTCAGTGCTGCCTGGTCCCCCCTCCCGGCCTGCCCATCTTCCTGTGACTAATAGTAACAGTGACAGAGGAGCCCCTACGCACCAGCGGGTGCCTGCAGCTCCCAGCTAAGCGTCCGCAGATTGGCGTTAGTCCTCAGACACAGCCACCAGATGGAGGGTCCTCTTCTCAACCCCATTCATAGGTGAGGGCACGAGGCACAGCGGGAACGGGCTGAGGCAGAGTGGGAGCGAGCAGCAATGAGCTCATGCTCTCCTTTGAGCAGGAGACAGTGGGGGGTGCCCCGAACCCTGTCCTCTCCGGGAGACACCTGCAGTTTGGGCAGGACCCTGGGCTCAGTGTGGAGGCAACACGGGCTCAGTGTGTAGGAGGTGACACGGGCTCAGGGACACGGGCTCAGCGTGGAGGCGACGCGGGCTCAGCGTGGAGGCGACGCCGGCTCAGCGTGGAGGTGACGCGGGCTCAGCGTGGAGGTGACGCGGGCTCAGCGTGGAGGTGACGCGGGCTCAGAGTGGAGGTGACGCGGGCTCAGCGTGGAGGCGACGCCGGCTCAGCGTGGAGGTGACACGGGCTCAGTGTGGAGGTGACACGGGCTCAGTGTGGAGGTGACACGGGCTCAGAGTGGAGGTGACACGGGCTCAGCGTGGAGGTGACACGGGCTCAGAGTGGAGGTGACACGGGCTCAGCGTGGAGGCGACACGGGCTCAGCGTGGAGGTGACGCGGGCTCAGCGTGGAGGTGACGCGGGCTCAGCGTGGAGGTGACGCGGGCTCAGCGTGGAGGCGACGCGGGCTCAGCGTGGAGGCGACGCCGGTTCAGCGTGGAGGTGACGCGGGCTCAGAGTGGAGGTGACGCGGGCTCAGAGTGGAGGTGACGCGGGCTCAGTGTGGAGGTGACGCGGGCTCAGTGTGGAGGTGACGCGGGCTCAGCGTGGAGGTGACGCGGGCTCAGTGTGGAGGTGACGCGGGCTCAGAGTGGAGGTGACGCGGGCTCAGAATGGAAGTGACACGGGCTCAGCGTGGAGGTGACACGGGCTCAGTGTGGAGGCGACACGGGCTCAGCGTGGAGGCGACACGGGCTCAGCGTGGAGGCAGCGCAGGCTCAGCGTGGAGGTGACGCGGGCTCAGCATGGAGGCGACACGGGCTCAGAGTGGAGGTGACACGGGCTCAGTGTGGAGGTGACACGGGCTCAGAATGGAGGTGACATGGGCTCAGTGTGGAGGTGACACGGGCTCAGTGTGGAAGTGACCTTGGTTGGCAAACTGCGGCTCACGAGTCACATGTGGCTCTTTGGCCCCTTGAGTGTGGCTCTTCCACAAAATACCACGCCCGGGCGAGTCTATTTTGAAGAAGTGGCGTTAGAAGTTTAAGTTTAAAAAATGTGGCTCTGAAAAGAAATTTCAATCATTGACCGTTGATGTTTGGCTCTCTTGACTAATGAGTTTGCTGACAACTGGCATAGGAGATCACTAGCCCTTAGGCTGATGTCACCGCTCCCTGTTGGCCATGCCCCTGGGGGGGACCCATGCCTGTTCCCAATGACCGTCAAGTGCTGACTCTCCTAATGGGTTGAGGGACGGGTGGAGGAGGGCCTCTGATGTGTCGGCCATGTCTGCAGGTGACCCTTGTGCAATCTGGCTGGGACACAGCCTCCGGCACTCGCTGTGTTGAGACCGTTGGGGGAACATGAAGACACTGACCACCTCTTGTTGGCCAGGTCTTGCCCTCAACCCACCTGCTCTCTGGCCCTGTGTCCCCTACGCCCTTCTCCACTGAGTGTGCCATCACCCCAAGCCACAAGTGAAACCCAGCTTTACCCGTCTCCCTGCCCGCGGTGAGCTCTGCAGAGCTGGGCCGGCTGTGATTCCAGCACAGGAGGATGCTGGGAGGCTGCGGGCGTCCTCCAGGCCCTGGGCCTGGCCCCCGCGGTTCTGCTTGCCCCGCCGGCCCTGTCTAGCCATTCTCTGTGCGGATGCAAGAACAGGTGCCACTCCGTGTCTGGGGGCAGCACACACATGAGCTATCCCAGAACTCCTGGCGCTCATACCTGCAATGGATGACTGGGAGGGACCTCCGCTGCTTCTGCTGAGAGTTCAGCTCCCTTTTCTTTTCCCAGCCTGACACTTTCATTTCTTCCTCTGCTCCTCCTCAGCCTCCTCTCCAGGATGGGAGCGTGGGGTCTCCGAGCCAATGGCGGCAGGGAGGCATGCTCTGCTCCAGGGTGCCAGCCGACTCCAGAGGCCTGTCCGGGTCTCAGCCACTGTGTCCCCTCCTTCTCTCTGGAGCCTGAGGAGCAGGGCTGCCAGCCCAGGGGAGATGCCGGTGGTGGGTGACCCAGGGCAAGGAGATGATCCTCAAATTTCCCGAAACCGTGTCCCTGTGCATGCTCCTCTGCCTCAGGCAGCTCTGCTGGGCTTTGTTGTTTAAGTCTTTATGAGGAACCCTGCCTACGTCACCCACTTTCCATCCTAACCCGGACCTGGGTTCAGAGGAACACGTGTCAGCACCATCCAGGGGCCGCACAGGAATGTGCCCGTCGTGAGCGCCATGTGATGCCGGCACCTGCGTCTGCGGAAATGCCCGTCACTGCCCTCTCCACGCGGGTCGGGTGGCCTCGGCCTCCTCGCAGGCCCTGCTGCAGGTAAGGGTCACCGTGGTGTGCACTCTGCCTCCGCCTCGTGGGTTAAGGAGAGGGTTGCTTAGCAGGTTGAGGATGACGGTGTCTGGACCTTCCCAATTCTCTTAGAAAACAGGTTTGAACAAATGGACGTATTATGGAGAAAAATAGGTCAACGTCACTGTAGGGTTACCCAGGTCAGTGCGAGAGGACAGGGTGCAGCCTCCAGAGGCCGGCGAGCAGGATCGCTGCTGTGGGCTGACTCTGTCCCCACGCAGTCACGAGGACCTCTGCCCGTGGTGGCGTGGGAGGAAGGGCACTGAGGAGGTGACGGGTGAAGTGAAGCCTTGGGGCCCTAACCCTGTAGGCTGTTGTCCTTAGAGGAAGAGATGAGGACACACACAAAGAGGATGGCCACGTGAGGACACAGGAGAAGACAGCTGTCTGCACGCCAAGCAGAGGCTGTGGGAGGAGCCAGCCCTGATGACTTGTGAGCACACACCAGGATTGAGCACATGTGAGCTCACAGCAACATTGATCACGTGTGAGTGCACAGCAGCAGTGAGCATGTGTGAGCACACAGCAGCAGTGATCACATGTGAGCTCACATCAGTAGTGATCACATGTGAGCTCACAGCAGTAGTGAGCACACAGCAGCATTGATCACGTGTGAGCACATATCAACAGTGATCACCTGTGAGCACATAGCAGCATTGATCACGTGTGAGCTCACAGCAGCATTGATCACATGTGAGCTCACAGTAGCAGTGAGCACACAGCAGCATTGATCATGTGTGAGCACATAGCAGCAGTGATCACATGTGAGCACACAGCAGCAGTGATCACATGTGGGCACACAGCAGCATTGATCACATGTGAGCTCACAGCAGCATTGTCACGTGTGAGCACACAGTAGCAGTGAGCACACAGCAGCATTGATCATGTGTGAGCACATAGCAGCAGTGATCACATGTGATCACACAGCAGCATTGATCACATGTGAGCACACAGCAGCAGTGATCACATGTGAGCACACAACAGCAGTGATCACATGTGAGCACACAGCAGCATTGATCACGTGTGAGCTCACAGCAGTAGTGATCACATGTGAGCACACAGCAGCAGTGATCACATGTGAGCACACAGCAGCAGTGATCACATGTGAGCACACAACAGCAGTGATCACATGTGAGCACACAGCAGCATTGATCACGTGTGAGCTCACAGCAGTAGTGAGCACGGTGAGCACACAGCAGCATTGATCACATGTGATCACACAGCAGCATTGATCATATGTGAGCTCACAACAGCAGTAGTACGTGTGAGCACACATCAGGGCTGAACATGTGTGAGTGTGCACCAGGGCTCACAGGGTCTGGCTAAGCTATGAAAGCATTGGAATCGCATGTGTGGTTGCTCAGTGTTCATCCCAACTGTCCTGAGCCCATGGCCAGAACGTGCTTCCATTTCTCAGAATTCCTCTTACCCGTGGTGCTTGAGAACTCCGTAGAAATAAGTAACACATGACGGAATAGGCACAAACTGCTAAGCTGAACAGATGGAATTCACAAGGGCTCGATGCTGACCCGCCTGGTGGAACTGAACACCGAGTGAGCAGAGGCCGGTCTGCTGCGTCAAAGCAGAGGTGCTTCGTCTCGGTGGCGTCACCCCTTTGGGTTTGACTCTTCGCCTGGCAGTGGCCAGGCCTGGTGGACAGTGGGAGGAGCGGAGACTGCGGCTGACCCGGCGTGCGTCACATCCCGTGATCGGCCCTCACACCGTGTCCTTGATGTCTGGTTCTTGGAAGCTCTGAACGACAGGTCTGGGTGAGCCGCCGCTCTGAGCCACCGTCCTTCGCGGGGTCTGAAGAGCCCCCTGGCCCTCGCCGGCAGCGAGGTGGCGTGGCTGAGGGCCTGCTGGCGGTGACAGACGAGGCTCCTGAGGACTCCCTGAGATAAGGCTGAAAGGATTTGCTTCCTACGTGACATCTGTGTCCATCTTGCTTCTCATGAGAAATTAATTACAGTGACTTTCTGTGTCTTAGCAGGCTGGAGGCAGTGACTGAATATAAATAAGGGAAAAGGCAATAAAACAAAAACAAAGAGAAAAAAGCAGATGATCATTTAATATGCAGACGGAATTTAAGCAAATTACTGTCTAGTTGCAGGTGTTTGCACGGTTACGTTTCTGGGACCATAATCCCGACTGAACGCACACAGAGCGCCTCTGTTCACCTCAAACCTGGCCCTGGAGGGAGCCGACAAGCCATTAACTTACCGTTAACATCAACAGCTGGAAGTGACCGGCTTCGGGGTAATAGGTCCTTCGAGGCTTTCTTGTTCCCCAAAGATGTCTTAAACACCAGTTAGCCTGGCCTCGGCTGCAGCTGTGGATGAAAAGAGTCTTTCTCGGAGCTAATGTTTGCTGGGATTTGGGGTCCATCGAGCTGCCTGCACCCGGGAGTGAGCAGCACGGTGTGCTGTCCCTTACCGGGCGGTGGTGTTTTAATTCTATCAGTCATTCCAGTTAAAAATGCCTCCTTACAGTTTACCTTCTCCAGCGAGGCTGTCTATCTCACCTCACAAACCACGGCCGCTCTGTGTGGACCCACACCTCTGCCTCGCACGCTCTTGGCAGTTTAACTGTGTTCCTATGGGTGCCGGTCCTGCCGCTGGGTGCTGCACAATGTCTTGTGCGGGATGGATCACCCAGCAAAGTTTATTCCTTCTCGGAATTCATTCTGTTCTGGGCGTGAATAGGTGCTGAGAAGAAAGCTATTGAGTTTCAGTAAAACCCGGGAGGAGGTGCCCTCCTGTCTGGGGGGTGGGCCAATGCGGGTGGGCAGAGGGCTGGGCAGAGTCCGGGGAGGGCACCACGCTCAGAGCCCTCTCTAGGTGCCTGTCCTCATGAAGGCCTCCTGGCCACAAAAGGTGCTCGGCTCCTGCCCTGCACCCACTTTCTCCAGGAGGAGGGGAGGCGTGGAGAAGGGGTTGGGGAGAAAGCAACGAGGAAGAAGAGGGATCACCTGGTCCAGGAGCGGCAGCGCTTCCCGGAACTGCCTCCTGACGCTTGCTCGAACCAGCCCGCTGCAGGGCCGTGGGTGGCACTGCCCGCCAGGGGAGCTGGGCGCGCAGGCTTTAAGAACACTCTGTGTCCTGTGCTACCCCGCAGGGAGAAGGGGGCTACTGACTCTGAGCCCCGCTCTGTGTGGGTCCGGAAGCGGGACTGGCCCTGCCTGCCTCACTGTGGCATCTGAGCGCCCCGAGTGACCTCCAGGGTCAACCCGTCGCTATGGACAGGTGAGCACGCTGCCCCGGGTGAGCACGATGGCTCTTCGGCTCATGCACAGCAGAGCTGATGCCCTGGAGCCATTCGTGGACTCGGACACAGGGCGCCTGCTCCAAAGCTCGAAGCAGCCCTGGGTGGCCGCGTCAGGGGCTCCCCGCAGGGGGTCACCCACAAGTGTCCCCAGTTCTTGCAGGTTGTTCCACTCGGGCCGTCTCCAGTGGCATCAGCACAGAGACCCGCCCCAGCGTTTCTCCTGCACAGCCGCTTGGCCGGGGTGTGCAGCCGAGTGGGCTCTGACAGACAATGGCTGGCTTCTGGGACGAAGGTGCCTCTGCGTGAGCCACGCCTTCTTCCCTTAACTCGCCGTGAAGGCTCCCCGATGGGGACATTCCTGGGCCTGGGTCTCCGACTCGGCGTCCTGGCACAGGTCCCAGGCGAGGACGGAGCTGAAGCTGGGGCTGGGCTGTGAGCACCTGCTCAGCCTGAGGCCGGCTGTGCCCGCGCTGCTCGGTCCCCTGTCTGAGCCCCTGCTCCCCTGGACCCGTTTCCGGCTCTGCAGCATCCTCAGCGCCCCAAGGTGGCTGGGCGCCCCCATTCTGGGGAAATGGCCTGTCTCTGCACACCAGGCACCCGTTGGCCTCAGGAGGTGGGGACCGCATGGTCCAGGCTTCCGGTGGCAGCCTCTGTCCCGAACCTGGAGCGGAACCCACTCCTCCCACCCTCCCCTCAGCCGCCTGCGAGCACTCGGTGGTGTCATGGTGTTCCATCAGGGGTGTCGGGGGGCTGTCCTACAAGAACAACCTCTCCTGGGCTGGCGGGGGAGAGGGAGCGGGGCTCTGTCACCTGGTGAACAGGCAGAGGACAGCGACGGGGAGACGCTGAGACCGTCTGGGCTCAGAGAATACCAGAGCTGGGGCCTGCGGACTGAGGGACATGGGGTCTGGGACAGGACCACTCTCAGGGAACCACTGCATCACCCCGTCACTCAGGACAGGCCACTGGCCGAGGGGCAGGAGGGGGTGGGGGCTGCAGAGTCTCGTGGGCACCTGGGGGGGTGGACTTGTGGCCGGCTCCCCACCATGCTGTCTGTGCCTCCTCTGGGGAGGTGGGGCTGGGGGGACGGCAGGCTGGCTCTGGTGGCTGTCAGTCCTGAGGACGAAGACTCCCTGCCCAGCCAGGGGCGGGGGCTCTGTCAAGGACACTGGGGCGGCCCGTGGCCTTGGCGGGGCTCGCTGCTCCCTGATTAATTCTGACTCATGCTTCCGCAGAGGGCACCTTCCTCTGGAAAACGGCCTGGCCGCCGCCTGAGCTGCTGAGAGCTTCTCTGGGAAGCCCAAGTCCCTCTTCCAGTCAGTAACCCGGGCTCTCCCCGCCACCGCCACCACCCAGCTCTCCTCTCCTCAAAGGCAGGAGCTCTCCCTGGGGAGAGCTTGGGACCCTGAGAGCGGGCAGTGAGGCCTCCCGAGGCCGCCTGGGAGCTGCTGAGGAGAGAGGCTGGTGCGTTCCCACGTGCCAGGGGCACCATCGGGCTCCTCAGGCAGCTCTGTGCCGCCCCTGGGGGAGGGACTCGGCCCCGTGGAGGACCCTGTACTGAGCGGCCTCAGATAGTGTGCGACGAGCAATTCCAAAAGCCAAGGGTGGGAAGTAGCCCCCAATACAAGGTGCCTCCCCTGGAGGGAGTGGCTTTGGCTGACTGGGTGCCCGGAAGGATGCAGAGCCTGGGACCCAGAGCAGAGGGCGTCAGTCAGAAGGGCCCCGCCCTCGAGGGCTCAGCATTGTGGTGTCTGCGCCCCCCGTGCCCGAGACCCACGTCTACATCAGCTCCTGGCTCTTCCGCTCCAAACCCACCCGGGAACAGCTCTGACTGCCCCGCGTGGCTCGCTCCCCTCAGCCACCACTAAGCACCCTCGTCAGGTTTTAAACTGATTAGACAGACGTGAGTGCCGCTGAGCCAATAGAGACGTTATTTGTGACTATCAATAATTATTTCCTTATTCATGTAATTAAAGATCTCATTCTTCTCCATTTCCTCGCCTAGGAGAAATAAATCTTCCAATTATAATATCTTCACTTTTAAGCTCTTCTTTTTTCCCTTCAAAATATCTCTCATTATCACTCTTGCCACAAGTATAATCAACTGGCATAAATTAGGTTCTATTCTTAGCCTTGCCTTGGCTTAGCTATCCCCTCGTCTTTCTTCTAGCACGTTGTTTGTTGTGGTGACAATTCCTAAGCTAACACATCCATTCCACACACAGCCCAACAAAAAGGACAAAACTGGAATCACGTGTTTACGTCGAGTTTGAAGCAGAAGAGTGAACACAGGCAGAGGGACAGCGCTGAGCCCTGCCCTGCACACAGCCGCCCCTCAGCTCCTCCAGGCACACCCACGTCTGGCTCAGTGTGTTACTGACTGTGGTTGTGTCAGGAACCTTGGTCCTGTGGGCTCGTCCTACACCACCCAGCACCTGCCATGTGCTGGGCTGGGGAGTGGTCACCATCCCTGTCCCACAGCCGTCAGGAGAAGATGCATGTGCCCACAAAACAATGGTGTATGCTCCCTAATGGCTTAGACTCCATGTCCTGGGGGGGAGTGGGCGGGGCCAGGGCAGCTGAGGGGCCTGCACAGCCTGGGGCAGGGCCCCTGTGAGGGGCCTGGAGTGGTGGGGCCTATCTCGGGGGCCCAGACCCCTGTCCGGGAGGAGCTGGCACACCTCCCGGCTGTGGCACTGTCTCCGCCTCCTCAGAAAGCCCCGGAGATCCGCCGACGACCGTGCGTGGCACTTGTGGACCCGCCAGCAGAAGTGCTTTCACTCGGCAGGGACCTGGCTCTCATCGGCCTTAGAGGTCCGCCTCGGCGCTGCCATGGAAACGCCTGCACCTGATGGTGTGCAGGACAGGGAACGACGGCCACAGTGCCGCCCACCCCGGCAGCCTCCTGCCCAGGCCCCTGCGTGCAGGCACCGTGGACAGTCCATCCTTCCACCATCTCACAGCGGGAGCCACACGACCCGCCCTCTGCCACGCTGTTCGCTTTGTTTCTTGTGTTACTCCTCACCTGAGGATATCTTCCCATTGGTTTTAGAGAGAGGAGAAAGGAGGGGAGAGGCTGGGAGAAACATCCTGTGAGAGAGACACAAGGGTTGTTGCCTCCTGCACACGCCCCAGCCAGGGCCAGGGATCAGGCCTGTAACCGGAGTACATACTCTTGATTGGAATTGAACCCAGGGCCCTTCAGTCTGCAGGCTGATGCTCTATCCACTGAGCCAGACTGGCCAGGGCTGCCATGCTGCTTGATGCCCTCAGGACCTGCAGCCTCAGCCTCCGCAGGGACCACCCATGGGCGTGGCTCCTATGACATCACTGCCACAGGTGCTGCCGCCAGCATTTGGCCAGAGGGACATCAGTGACATGGCAGAGGGCATCTATGTAGCCGGAAGGTATCGCCACCCTCTAGGGGCTGTTCTGAACGGGGCTCTCGCCTGCGCTCCCCAGGTATCTGGGGTGCTGAGCTGGTGACTTACTTCATCTGTTCGCTGGTCCCCAGGCGACTGGCACATATGCGCTGGGAAGTCCTGGCCAGTGCTGGAAGCAGGGGAGGGGGGACGCAGGGCAGGGGCCTGGAAAGCCCTCTGCCTTGGACCCCAAGCCATTCTCTACGGGAGTCAGGAGTCTGGTTTCCATGGCGACGGTCCCCATGGCCTCCTGGGTAGTTGCCTCTGTCACCTCCCTCACCGCCACAGGACAGCACACTCGCAGGGCGCTCAGGGCGGTGCTGGGCCCAGATGAGGTGCTCGGGGCTGGGTCACATCGCTTCTCCAATGGAGGGGCTCCCTCCGCAGACCAGGCAGGGCTCCGAGACCCAGGCGACCTCGGGCTGGGCTTCTCCGAGGGCTTCTCCGTCCCAGGGCGCCCGCCCCGGGTCTGTGTGTCTGTCTGCATGTCTGCTGTGTAACACGCTGGTGACTGGACTAGGACCCACCCTGGTGACCTCCCCTGACCCACCTTCCTGGCTCCAGACGGGGCACACTCTGAGCCGTGAGGGTCGGGGCTGGGGTCTGCACATTCGGGAACAGACCCCAAAGCGGAGCTAGGTGTTGGCAGCGAGCACATCCCCATGCCCCAGTGAGGGCTGGGTGCTTGGCAGCCCGACCGGAGCTTTACCTCCCGATGTGGCGATTTCAGTGCCTTGGCCTGGCCCTGACTTCCCGGCCAGACCTCTCTGCCGGCGTGTGGACCGACAGCAACCACCCCCTGCTCCACGGTCCTGAACCCCCATCCACCCCTCCTGTCCCGTCTCTGTCTCTGTCTCCCTCTCTGTCTCTGTCTCCCTCTCCCTCTCTGTCTCTCTCTCCCTCTTCATCTCCCTATCTGTCTCTGTCTCCCTCTCCCTCTCTGTCTCTCTCTCCCTCTTCATCTCCCTATCTGTCTCTGTCACTCTCTCCCTCTCTGTCTCCATCTCCCTCTCCACCTCCCTCTCTGTCTCTCATTGTCTCTCTTCTCCACATTCATCCAATCACCAAATCGCTGGAGTCCATCCTTTTAGAGTCCGTTGTCCCCCATGTCCTTTGTCAACTCCACCCGGGTTTCAGTCATTGTGGCCACAGTGCCTGTCACCACGGTCCCTGTCACCACTGCCCCTGTCACCATGGTCCCTGTCACCACGGTCCCTGTCATCACTGCCCCTGTCACCACGGTCCCTGTCAGTCACCTCGGCCCCTGTCAGTCACCATTGTCCCTGTCACCACAGTCTCTGTTACCACAGTCCCTGTCACCACGATCCCCGTCATCATGGTCCCTGTCAGTCACCACGGTCCCTGTCACCATGGTCCCTGTCAGTCACCACGGTCCCTGTCACCACAGTCCCTTCAGTCACCATTGTCCCTGTCACCACAGTCCCTGTCAGTCAACATTGTCCCTGTCACCACGGTCCCTGTCAGTCACCATTGTCCCTGTCACCACGGTCCCTGTCACCATAGTTCCTGTCAGTCACCTCGGTCCCTGTCACCACAGTCCCTTCAGTCACCATTGTCCCTGTCACCACGGTCCCTGTTAGTTACCACAGTCCCTGTCACCATGGCCCCTGTCAGTCACCACGGTCCCTGTCAGTCACCTCGGCCCCTGTCAGTCACCATTGTCCCTGTCACCACAGTCCCTGTCAGTCACCACGGTCCCTGTCACCACAGTCCCTGTTAGTCACCACGGTCCCTGTCACCACAGTCCCTGTCAGTCACCATGGTCCCTGTCACCACGGTCCCTGTCACCATAGTTCCTGTCAGTCACCTCGGTCCCTGTCACCACGGTCCCTGTCAGTCACCTCGGCCCCTGTCAGTCACCACGGTCCCTGTCAGTCACCATGGTCCCTGTCACCACGGTCCCTGTCACCACAGTCCCTGTCAGTCACCACGGTCCCTGTCACCACAGTCCCTGTCAGTCACCACGGTCCCTGTCACCACAGTCCCTGTCACCATAGTTCCTGTCAGTCACCACGGTCCCTGTCAGTCACCTCGGCCCCTATCAGTCACCACGGTCCCTGTCAGTCACCTCGGCCCCTGTCAGTCACCACGATCCCTGTCACCACGGTCCCTGTCAGTCACCACGGTCCCTGTCACCACGGTCCCTGTCAGTCACCTCGGTCCCTGTCACCACGGTCCCTGTCAGTCACCACGGTCCCTGTCACCATTGTCACTGTCACCACAATCTTGCTCTCTCTGTCCACCTTCACCCCCGATGCAGACAGAGCTTGTTGAATGCGCATCTGCCCATCATCTCTCCTGCGTGTGTTCCTCTGAGCCTCCGGCCCCCCAGAGCCGAGCCTCCTTGTTTCACAGGCCTCCTGATTTGCACCCCAGAGTGGGAGGTGGGGGACAGGGCCTGACTCTGAGGGCGAGACCAGACCTACTGGATCCGGGCCCCAGACTTACCCTAACGGCTGGAGAGCAGGACCCAAGCCCTTGTTGGGAACAATTCCAGATTCTCTGTCAGGATGGGGCCCAGACCCAGCCCTCAGCAGCCCACTCAGCACACCGGCCCCGCAGACTCCGTGCCAGGCCCGGGCTCAGGCCGTGTCCGTGAACGAGCTCTGCTGAGGACGCGGGGCGGGCGGGCGCAGGCAGACCTCTGTGTGGCCAGTCAGTCTGCACGACAGCGTGTGCCTGGTGTGGGCCGCGGGGCGGCCACTCTTCCTTGCATCGTCTGCCTCTGCCTCTCTCTTTCTCTCTCGCCTTCCCCAGCTTTTGCACCAAGGGTTGGCAGGCCCGGAGCCGAGGAGAGCCTCGCTCAGGAGGGAGGCGGGAAGAGGACCCTCTGTGAGGCCCAGGCATCGGCAGGGGCGCCCTGAGCCCTGGACGCGGTCCCCACAGGCCTGCCCTCCCGCTCACCGCCCTCCGGGGGACGCTGCCTGTCTCAGACCTCCCCCTGAGGACCTGCTCCCCGCGACCGCCGTGGCTGAGAGCTGCCACACACTTCTCTCTGGTTCGCCTCCGGAAAGTGTCCTTTGTGATGTGAGATGTTCCCTTTTGCTAGAAGGTGACAGTCATGCCTCCTGCACGGGGTGCTGGTTTGCTTCAGCTGCCGGGTCCCTCGGCCCCCCAGCCCCGGAGCCATGCGTGGGACCCAGGGCCCACGTTCCGCGGGGAGGGGATGGCCTGGGCTGCCTCTGCCAACTCCCCGGGAAGAGGTTTGCCTGAGCCCCTGACATTTTAACCCCAGCCTCAAGTTTCTGTGCGCTTTTCTCAGACCCCGCAGCAGGGGCAGCGTCTGTGCGCGGCCTGGCTCTGGGCGGCACAGCAACGGGCACAGGCAGAGGGCACAGGCAGCGGGCACAGGAGTGGGCACAGGCAGAGGGCACAGGCAGCGGGCACAGAGTGGGCACAGGCAGAGGGCACAGCAGCGGGCACAGGCAGAGGGCACAGGCAGCGGGCACAGAGTGGGCACAGGCAGAGGGCACAGGCAGCGGGCACAGAGTGGGCACAGGCAGAGGGCACAGCAGCGGGCACAGGCAGTGGGCACAGGCAGCGGGCACAGGAGTGGGCACAGGCAGAGGGCACAGGCAGCGGGCACAGAGTGGGCACAGGCAGAGGGCACAGGAGTGGGCACAGCAGCGGGCACAGGCAGAGGGCACAGGAGTGGGCACAGAGTGGGCACAGGCAGAGGGCACAGGAGCGGGCACAGCAGCGGGCACAGGCAGAGGGCACAGGAGCGGGCACAGGAGCGGGCACAGGCAGTGGGCACAGGCAGAGGGCACAGGAGCGGGCACAGGAGCGGGCACAGCAGCGGGCACAGGCAGAGGGCACAGGAGCGGGCACAGAGTGGGCACAGACAGAGGGCACAGGAGCGGGCACAGCAGCGGGCACAGGAGCGGGCACAGGCAGTGGGCACAGGCAGCGGGCACAGGCAGTGGGCACAGGCAGAGGGCACAGGAGCGGGCATAGGCAGAGGGCATAGGCAGTGGGCACAGGCAGCAGGCACAGGCAGCGGGCACAGGCAGAGGGCACAGGAGCGGGCACAGGAGCGGGCACAGGCAGCGGGCACAGGAGAGGGCACAGCAGCGGGCACAGGCAGCGGGCACAGGCAGCGGGCACAGGCAGTGGGCACAGGCAGAGGGCACAGGAGTGGGCACAGGCAGTGGGCACAGGCAGCAGGCACAGGCAGTGGGCACAGGCAGTGGGCACAGAAGCGGGCACAGGAGCGAGCACAGGCAGAGGGCACAGGCAGTGGGCATAGCGCCACCAGCTGGACATGGGTCCTGTGCAAACAGCACGCAACGTGGCATCGGAGAAACGTGCTCCGGGTGGGCGGCTGCTCCTCTCAGAATGGCCTTTTATTGAAGACCGGCAAACAGAAGAGGAGCTACATCTATTTGCTTTTTCTGTTGGATATTTTAATGGTTTGTTCTGTCTGAGAAAACCCGAGGTTTAGCTCCAGCTGACAGAAACCGCAGGCCGGCGTGTCGCAGCAAGCCGGGAAGTTACTTTTGATGTGTTTATTGAGATATCCATGGTACTTTCCAATTACTTTATGCCAAGAAAGGAAGTTCTTCACGCACAAAAACACTAAAAATGATTTCTTTTGAAAACCACAAGTGGAGCTTGTCAAACCTTCAGCATCACCGACATCGGTCATGGGCACATTCTGAGCGGCTGTGAGGTCCGCGCGGGGAGGGAGGACTGTGCGTGAGGGAGGGGGAGGACCAGAGCTGCTCCGCGGCCGGGCGGGTGGTGGCGGGGGGCCGGCCTGCTGGGGGCAGAGGCCGGGCCGGGAAGGTGCCGGCATCTCGCTGGCGGACACTGGGCCGGCCCGCACCCTGCCCGCCTCTCCCCGTGGGGGGCCCGGGGCAGACATGCTGACTGCACAGGTGAAACCAGTGCTTGCGAGGCACCAGGCTTTTCAAAAGGCGACTGGAGAAACCGTCGCGAGTACAAAGGCCGTGGGGAGGAGGCGTCCAGATTAGACGGAAACCACATGAAAGGCGCGTGGGGCGGGGAGGTCTGAACTTGACTCAGCGGAGGGTGGGGCGGGCCTCGAAGCCGGTGGGCAGTGCCCGGAGTTTGGCCCCCCGGCCTGTGGTCCCGGGACCCTGCAGGGCTTCTGGGTGCACCAGTGGACGTGGACGTGGTGGGTCTTGCGGGGAGGGGTGCTGCACAGGGAAGACGCCCTGGGAAAGCCCGGGCAGGGGGAGGGGCCTGGAAGGTTCTGGAGCTGCGCCTGAGGCCACGGGAGGGCAAGCCCTGCCTTGTTCCCCGGGGGCCTGGGCGCCAGGATTTCCCTCCTTCCAAACGGGACGCAGACAGTAAACACAGGAAAGGATCTCTTCTAGAGCGGACATGTATCGCAGCACAGCACCGCAGAGAGCCTCCGATGTGGCCGGACCGGTGGCCGCAGCCTATGACCTGGGTGTCCGCGGAGCAGCCCACAGGCCCTCGCCAAGGTCACCGGGCCCGGCTGCATGATGGTGGGGAGGCAGCTGGAGCGTGCAGACCCCTTGGAGTTTCTAGTCCCGGCCCTCGGTCCTCCCGGCGACACCGTGAGCACCGGTGCTTGGCGGGAATTGCCAGGGCTGGCATATGGCAGCCAGACCGGGGTTGTGCATGAGCCACCGTGGCCTGTCCGGCTCACTCATGCTGGGCCGCGGGGGAGGGGTCACCCAGGGCCAGACTGTCACAGGGGCTCCCTCGAGAGAGCAGCCGGGGCGCTGAGCCGGGCTGGCCGGGGCTGTGTGCCATCTGGTTATTTGCTGTGATTGGCCCTTCTCAGCGGGACTGGGGTTTTCACGGGCAGCTCCTGTCCCGTCCATCGTGTGGGTGATGGGTGCACTTAAGAACGAGGTGCCGGGCTGCCCTCGGCGCGGCTCTCCGTGGGTGGCCTTCCACCCTCGCAGACGGAGCCACCATCTCCCGTCCCGGCGGCAGGAATAGCTGGGAGGGGGGTGTCCTGGTCACCGTGGCCCACGGGAGGCCTCGCTGCGGGCCAGGCCGGCTTTACCCGTGTTTCTCTCCCATGATCTTGTTTGGGCGCCGCCATCTCTGGGCTACACCTGCCGCGGAGGGCTCCTGGGCCTGGCCTCCGCTCAGGGCACTGCTCTGTGGCTGACGCCCCCATGAGCTCGGCTTCCGTCTCTCCTGGCCCCGAAGGCCGCCGGCTCCGGGTCTCACTGGGGCTGTGGCCGCCGTCCATATCCGCGTACCTTCCTGTCAGTGCCCCCGGGCCTCTCCCAGCCCAGAGCGCCGGCCACCAGTGCCCGTCAGACACCGTGCTGGGTGCCCCATGGCATCCTGAAGTCAGGGTGACACTCACCTCCCCCGGCCTGTCCCCGCCCCCCACTCAGGCCCTGCTCTCGCTCAGGTTCCCACCTGCCAAGCTGAGCCCCAAAAGCATTTAGGCAACGTTAACCCTTCCCGCCCGATTGCTTCCAAGTGGCAGCCTGCAGCCCATCCTACGATCCTGGCCTTTCCCACAGCGTCTCATCTCTTCGTGTGGATTCCTGGCTCCATTCCTGCCACCAGTATAGCCTGGAACCTGCGATCTACCCACCTCTCCCCGGGCCTGTGCAGGGACCCCGCTTACACAGAGTCCTCTCTCTGTTTCCAATCCTGTAACCCTCCATCTCTAGGCAGAGCCTGGGCCTGGCTCATCATCGCACATAAAGTGACCATCCTGGCCACGCCACCAGCCACGATGCACCCCTGAGGCCGCGGGGCTCGGAGGACTGCTGCCCTGGAGACAGCCTGAGTGCGGCGACATGGGACCCTCCGAGCTCGTGTCGCTTTTATAGCCAGGCTCCTGAGCTTTGGGCAAACATCATGCACACGGAAGAGCGAAGTATCTGTGAGCTCGGTGGAATCGATGTGGAGGCCGCCTCTGCCTGGAGCCCGCACAGCCCCACACCCAGGACACAACCAGCCGTGTCCCCAGCCTGCGCCCGGCGGCCTGCCCAGGCACAGGACATGCTGGCTTACCCTGGCGCCCTCACGCCCTCAGATCACCGAAGGGCCCACTCGGTGGGAGTGGTTTGAGAGGGAAGACTGGGCAAGGTGCCCGTGCGGAGCAGGGACAGGGACTGGACACGCAGCCACTGGCCTGCAGTCGGGTCCCAGCATGCCAGCCTCTGGTCTGGGTTTCGCCTGGATGGCGGAGGGGTGGGCGCCTCTCCCGCCCTCCACTCGGCACTGCCACTCTGTCTGCTGCTCTCCGTCCTGCCTTCTCTCTGTTCAGCTGGAGACACCCCGACCCCCGTGGCTCCCCTGAGAACCCGCAGGGCTCAGCGCTGGCCCTGTGGCCAGTGCCACCACGCCCACCTTGGTCAGCGTCTTTGTGGCTGGATCCCCACTGTGATTGCTGGCCAGGGCAGCTGAGCTGGTGGGTCCCCAAACTGGCTTTCAGATCCTTGCACTGTGCTGGGATCAAGGGGTCTCCCCTCTCTCAGTCATTCGTTAGAATGCCTCTTTGCCTCAATGCACTGAGCCTCTTACTGGGTGCTGGCATTTGCTGCCAAGCCAGGCTGCTTGCGATGCCCGTGGGCTGGGAGGGCTCCTGGCCTGGCCTGTCACAGCCCCGGCAGCCCAGGTGGAGGTCACTGTTTCCCAAGGTGGCTCCCCAGGCCTCCCTCTGTCTTCTCCCAGAGCAAGCCCAGCTAACCCACCATGTGTGCGTGTGTGCATGTGTGTACGCTGTATGCACACACATGTGCACGTATGTTATGCCCGATGTGTGTGCGCACAAGATGTGTGTGTGAGTGTGCAATGTGTGCCTGTGTGTGCATGTGCACGCACACACAAACGTGGTGTGTGCACACGTGCATGTGAGTGTGCATGTGTTCACGTATGAGATTGTGCACATGCACACAACTGTGTGCGTGCAAGTGCCTGCACACAAGATGTGCACATGCGTGGTGTGTGCATACACATGTGCATGCAAGTACGTTGGTGTCACATGTATGCATGTGTGAGATAGATGTGTGCATGTGTATGGTGTGTGTGCGGGACTGGGTTTGGACTCTGCTCTGTGAGAGGTCGGGTGGGCTCTGCAGCAGCAGCCTGGTCTGAAATCAAAGAAGTGGAGTCACGTCTGAGCCCAGCGGTGCTGGTGCGCGGGCTGCAGGCCTGGCTCTGGGACAGGAATGCTGACACGCAGGGACACCTGGCCGTGAGGGTCGGTGAGCACCGTCGGGGGCTGAGGGGGGTGGGGAGCTCAGGGCTGGCTCTGCGTAGAAGTGCGCCCGGGCCCTGGTGGCGAGGCCACAGGGGAACCTGCCTCGCTGAGCACTTGCTCCTGCTGCCTCTGCCCCCACCGGAGAGAGGAGCTCCGCCCCCGTCGGGGACACGCGGGCTGTCCCACTGCCGTCCCCTGTTGGAGCCAGCCCTGTGCCAGGAAGAAGGGCTGGGAGGGCGGGGGAGGGCCCAGGGTTTGGGTGCCCAGCAGCAGTTTACCCCAGGCTGGCCCCAGACTCTACGCCAGCCTGCAGATCAGCTGAGCCCGGCTCCCCGCTCCCCGCTGTGACTCCAGCTTCACACAAGGCCCTCCTTCTCTGCCCCCGGGCTCATTTCTGTCTCTGACTCCGGAGCCAGCCTGGAGGATGGAGAGAGTCCTGGCCGCTGAGGCACAGTCGGCCTGAACGGAGGCCCCCAGCCCCACGCACTGCCCGCCCGCAGGAAGACAAGCTCAGCTCGGCGGTATGAAGGCTGTGCCCAGCCAGTGCCCTCTGCCATGTGGAGGTGAATCCCCTCTCTTCCCAGAGGCAGGTTTCAATGTGGAACATGGCAGGAAGGCCACTCCGGTTCCCACCGCGTGTGCCGGGCCGCTCACGCCCCGCTGCCTGGCGTCCCTGGGAGGAGTGCTCCCCGAGCTCCAGGCAGAAGGAAGTCCAGGTCTGAAATAAAGTGTGAAGGGGTGACGTCCCACCTGGCCCCTCGCCCGTGCCCCGGAGATGACAGCAGCAGGTGAGAGCACCAGGCCTCGGAGCTCTCCCCGGTGACCGTGCTGAGCACCGAGTTACAGCGACAAACCAGAGACCTGAGGGCCCCTCACAGTGTCCCCCAGCGGACATTTCCCCACCACAGCGCCACGTCGCAGCGGGAAATCGTCCCCGACAGCTCCTGCCTTGCTCCGGTCCAGCAGCTCCGTGCTCCCTGTGTGTTCACATGGGCCCAGGTGTTCCCGTGCAGCCCCACGGACCCACTGGTCACCCTGCCCTCACAGCGCCAGCGCCACCAGCCTCGTGTCTGGGCCTGGTCACGCGGAGCGGGCTGTCCGCTGGCCTGTGAGGGGGGCTATCGTCCGGGCCTCCCGGGCCAGCCTCCCTCAGGCAGAGGGATCGGTGTGGCCGGCCCGGGGTGTCACCCTCAGCCACCGAAGGCCGTCCTGGTGTGTCCCAGTCTTGCTGTGGCCAGTGATGCTGCGACAAGCACTGTGTCCAGATCCGTGCGTGTGGTTTTCAGACGCACAAAACGCTAAGCGCATCCTGAGGAAACCAGGGTCACACGGACAGTCTCTGCGGAACCAGCAGGCCCCGTGGGGAGGCTGTGCTCACTGGGGTCCTGCGGACCTGGGTTCAGGTCTCCGCTGGCTGCTTCCTGATTGTGAACAAGTGAGCCAGCTGCACGGGCCTTGGTGTTCTCATCTGAGAAATGGCACAGCACAAAGGGCAGGTGCCTGGCAGGCTGCCTGTGTGGCTGATCAGCGCCTCTGCTCCTCCCCCCTAGGGGGGGGCCCAGTGCTGCTTGGGGACACAATGCGGTGCCCTCACACGCTGGGCCATCTCTCCTCTCCTCTCCGCCCCTGTCTTCCTGCTCCCTGGCTGTGACCCTCCCACCCTGCCGCCCCCGGGCGACCTCAGGGACCAGGTTCCCACCCTGTAAAACGTGCCCGTACTCATTTTATGGGTGTTCTTATCAAGGAGCCCTTCCCATTCACCCAGCTTCACGAGCCAGTGTTTCCTTCTTCCTAAAGCGGCCACTCCCTGCGGGGGTGGAGGGGATGGGGGGGGGGGGGGGAGAACAACCCGTTTTTATGGTTCATTCAAACCCAAATGTATCACTTAGATTTATAAGAAACACACCCAGCGCCAAGCCCTTAGGGCTCATGTGCTGGGGGGGGGGGGGCTGGGGGGAAGACCTGGTGAATGAGCAAAGCCTGCCCTGACCTCACCCCGCCCCGTCCCTCCCCCCGCCCCGCCCCGCCCCTGTCTTGCCCAGGCCTCAGGCGGGAGAGATGGGCAGATGGAGGAAGGTCCAGGCTCCGTGGCAAGTCCCTGAGCGGAGGGCGGGGCTGGGAGGCAGCGTAGGCCCCAGAGCCGTCCCAAGGCCACTCTGGGCCTGGAGCTGCGCTGCTCCTTTGGGCCCAAAGCCCTGAGGTGCCGGGAGGCCGGGCAGCCTGGGCTGCTCCTGCAAGAGGCTGAGACCCAGCCGCCACGGACCCTCCGGGCCCGGGAGACGGAGGCGCCACAGCTGCACCGACTTCCCGGTTTCAGGCTCTTTTCTAGGAAGTTTGCAAACGTCGGCAGCCAGCAGCCTTCAGGGCACAGGGGCCAGGTGGGCACGAGGGACCCTGACCTTGGCCCAGCCGCTGCCACGGGGCCAAGGCGTGGCCGGCTGCTGCCACAGGCCAGGGGGGGGGGGGGGCTCCGCCTGGAGGGGGCGCGGACATGGGCTGGAGGAAGGGCCTGCGCGGCCTGGCACTGGTCGGCGACGGTGCTGTCCTCGTTCGGCCCTCATCGGGGTCGGGTGGGGAGGACCCTGGGGTGGCCCGGCCTCGGACACCCGAAACAAGCGTGGGGGGTGGGGGAACCTGTTCGTGTCTGACAGAGACCTGAGGGGTGACCCGAAGCCCCTTCCCGGGGTGGTGGAGACGGCGCTGGCCGGCCCTCCACGTGCTGGACAGCCCTCATGTCACAGAGCAGCGCGGTGACAGCCCCCGGCCCAGGCCCAGCTGTCCGAGGCTCAACGCAGAGGGCACCGGGATGGGGGGGGAGATGGATCCTTAGGTGGGAGAAGGGGTGTGTCTGAAATAACGGTGAGAAATCCATCACACCGCGAACACGCTGTTACTAGAAACAGCAATACTCTCCCAGACAGCGGCGTTACCGAGAGGGGGGATTCATTTCTATCGATCGGTGTCTGGCTTCAACCATCGCTGGCGTCTCACAGTGGCTTCTGTATGTCATCGTTTTCTTTTTTGAATAAGAAATAAGCTTTTTGGGTATTATTCACATGCCATACAGCGTACCAATTTAAATGAAACAATCTATGGCTTTTAGTGTATTCAGAGTTTGTAACCATCCCCACAGCCGGCGTTAGAATGTTTTCACTTCCCCCATCATTATAAAATTTCCTGCAGTTCTTGTTAATTTGATCTGATGTTAGTAAATGATTGTTATTTGCAGGGTATATATTTTTTCACTCTTACTTTTAGCCTATTTGTATCTTGGAATATAACATAAGCAAATATACTATAGCCAGGATAGTTAGATTTAAAAAAAAAAATTTCAGTTTGACAGTCTCTGCCTTTTGATTAGATTGTTAATCCATTCACATTTAGTGTTAGGGTTGATATGGTTAGATTCCCCGCGCCCCCCCCCACCCCGCCATATGCCTATGTCCTTTTAGTTCCTCTGTTTCCCCTTTAATGCTTTCTTTTGCATTAAGCAGATGTTTTCTAGTATAACACTGTACTTTTTGTAGTGATTTTTTTTCATCATATATTTCTAGACTATTATCTTAGTGGATGCCCTAGGGCTTACAATATACATATTAATTTAGAATCTACTTCAGAGTCATACCTAATGTTTATCGGGATGTTGCTCCCCTTTGTGTGCTGTTATTGTTATTATATACACTTACCTATCTATATTACAAACCCAACAATACATTGTTATAATTATTACTTTATATAATTGCATATCTTTTAAAGAAATTGATTGAAAAACAAGACAAGCATGTAGTTTTGATGTTAATTACATTAATCTTATTTACCATTTCTCATTCTCTTAATTTATTCCTGCAGATTCAAGGTAATATATGGTATTATTTTCTTACTCCAATACAAATTCACTACCATTCACCTTTTCTATGCTATTATTGTCAAGTATATTACATATCTATTTGTTATAGACCCAACGTTGCAATTATATACACATTATTTTATATAATTGCTTTTTAAATTGCATCAGAGAAGAAAGGAGAAAATATATATAATTATACTGTTTTTTATAATTACTTAGATAATTACCTTTACAAACTCTTTTTAAAAAAAAGTGATTGAATTACCATCTGGTGTTACTTGCTTCCAATCTGAAAAACTTTCTTTAGCATTTCTCATAAGATGGGTCTGTCGGCAACAAATCCCTCTGTTTTTGTTTTTCTGGAAATGTCTATTTCACCTTTCTTTCATAGATAATTTTACTTGATGTAAGTGTCTCATTGGGAGGTATTTTCTTATAAGACTTTGAATATATCATTGGAGTTTCCTTGTATGTGATAAACTTTTTTTCTTTTGATGATTTCTAGATTTCCTGTCTTCCAGGATGTGTCTGTTTGTGAATCTCTTTGCATGTAATTTATTTGGAGATCATTGAGATTGCAAAGTTCTTATATGTGTAGGTTAATTTTTTCTGTTGACTTTGGGAAGTTCGAAGTCATTTTAAAAGTCATTTTTTGTACCTTTCTCTCACTCTTCTTCTTGGACTCCCATTATGCATATGTTGGTAGATTGCATGCGTCCTACCTTTCTCAGGTGCCATCCATCTTCTTTGCTCCTTTCTCTTTAGAGTACATAAATATCTATCAATCTACCTTCAGATTCTTTCCTCTGTCAGATCAGACTTAGGGCTTTATTTTGTTTTATTTTATTTTATTTTGTCCATTGTACTTTTTCATTCCAGATTTTCCATTTGATTTTTAAAATAATTATTTCTTTATTGATATTCCCTATTCAATAAGATATTTTAATTATACCTTCCTTTATTTCAACATGGCTTCTTTCAGTTCTTTGAATATAGTTACTGTAGCTGCTTTGAAGTCTTTGTTAAGGCTGACATCTGAGCCCTTTCAAAAGCAGTTTCTGCTGCTTGATTTTTCCCTTGTATTTGGGCCACACTCTCCCGTTTCTTTTTTGTTAAAACTGGACACACTAGAAATGAATCGTAGCAGGCCTGGTGCTGGGCTCCATCGGCAGGGCTCGCTGTGGTCTGCTCCTGCGTCAGGTTGGCCGTCCCTCTGCGTGCACAGCCTCTGATGTCACACCAGAGGGCACAGCCTTGGGCGCGTGTTAGTCACCCCGAGAGGACGGTAGTTTGGCAGGGCTCTTGACGGCTGTCTCTCTCCCCGATCGCGGTTCCATCGCCGTCTTCTGTTGGTGTCACACTCGGCGTCAGCCTCACTGATGCTGGCTCGTTGCCCATTGTTGTGACAATGCCCCGAGTTCAGACCGCCCCTGGTCAGGTCCAATTGAATACGGACCCCTTTGCGTGTGGGGCGGGACTTGGAGCCCCATCCGACCTGGGGAGGCTCTTAGCTGTCTTTGCGCTGTTCTCTCTGGGAACTGCCCGCCTGCCTCCAGGTCAGCTTGTTGTGTTCATGGAGCTACCGCCTCCACTTAATTTTTTTTTTTTTTAACCACAAAAATCGCCATTGTGTCCAATAGCACCCAACTCCCTCATGCTCTGTTCCAAGGAAAGCCGGTTTCCCTCTTCCTCCTGGGAAACCCTTCTTACCAGGGCAGCCCCTCTGGCCGGGGAGCGGTGGCCTCCTGTCAGTGGCACTCCGGCTCTCCCAGCAGGCGGCAGGCGGTGCTGTCCCTCCGTGTGGGATCTGCCTGTGCCTTCGCCGGAGAGGCGATGGGGCCCGTGGCTCGTGTGCTCACTGAGCCGCTTTCTGTGCTGCGCGCGCGTGGGGCCTGTGGGAGGAGGTCCCGGTCCTCTCAGCTGCTCTGGAGTGGAATGTAGCTTCTGCAGCCCAGAGCCGGAGGATGAGAGAGGTGCCGGCGGACTGTCCCTCCCAGGGAGACCCTCCCGGGGAGACCCCAGCCCAGCCTGGTGCCGGAGGGGGGCTCTGTGCTCCGGGCGCACACTCACGGGTGGAGCCTCCCTCAGCACTGAGGAGGCAGGAGGGCGTCTGCCTCCAGTCCTCAAACCCTTCCTCCTCTCACCGCGGTTTGGCAGATTTTCTTGGATAAATGCTCTCCATTTGCCAAATGCCCTTTGAACATTTGAAACAGGATTTCTGCACCGTGGCCGTCCCCTGAGATCAGGGTCTGGGGGCTCTGCATGCTCCAGAAGGCAGCCCCGTCTCTGTGACCTCCCGGTGCATCTCCCCACCAGGCACCGTGAGGGAGTAAGAGAGAGGAAATGAATGTCTTCATCAGATTTTGAAAAAAATAATGTTGATCTTCTGGACCCAGAAGAGTCTCGAAGAACCCAAGGCCCCGTGGACCACACTTTGAGAATCACTCTCACATTCATTGTGAAATGTATAAGAAAAACTGTATTGGTTTCCTAAAAAAAAAAAAAAAAAAGGAACTAAAATGCCCTTGCTGGGCGGCCAAGTTGGTTGAAGTGCTGTTCCATTCCATACACCAAGAGCTTCGGAGCTTGACATCTGGTCAGGGCATATACTAAGTTACAGGTTTGATCCCTGGTTGTGATGCATACAGGAGGCAACTGATTGATGTTTCTCTCTCACACATCAATGCTTCTCTCTCTCTCTCTCTCTCTCTCTCTCTCTCTCTCTCTCTCTCTCTCAATAAAAACATATCCATATCCTTGGGTGAGGATTAACAAAATGAGCAAAAATTGCATTTGAATTTGCAAATGTATTTTTACGTTTTTATGTTGTTTTTCTCAGACTTCACATAGTCATAGACTCGAGATCTTCAAGGATCGTCTCAGCTGTTCTACCCGTGGCCTACGGGGTGCCAGAGAGAGTGAGTGAGGCCAACAAACCATCTCCACGTGCCACGCTCCGCACCTGAGGGCTCTGTCAGAGTTTGCTGTGCAGCATCGTCGCTGTGTCCTGTTACACCTCGTGCCTTGGTTGAGTGTCACATCCAGGAGCACTGACTGTGGCCCACGATGCGACAGGCAGGGCAGATGGAACCCAAACTTGCCAGCTCCCAGGACCAGGCGCCCAGGAGGTGAGAGTGGCCTTGTGAGACGAGTGGTGGCCACGATTACTAAGAGTATCTTGGATCCCAATCAATGAGTCAGCTACTTAGACACTGGCCGCCTACAGGAATTGGTGAAGGTGTGAGAGGCTTTGGGTAGGCGGGGCTCTGCGTGGATTTGGAATGCTGACCTGGAATGGCTGTGGGGTCAGGAAGAGGCTGCATGTAGGCAGATGTGAATCTGTGCCCCTGCTCCTGCCTCCTGCTGACCGGGGCTGTGGGGCACCCTGGGAGATGCTGGGCGGGGGTACGAGGAACTTTCTGCACAACCTTTGAACTTTTTCTACAAATCTGAAAGCATTCTAAATCAGAGGCTTGTTTAAATAGATGTCACGGCTGAAAGACCCTCGTAAAGGTAAAGTAAAGCAGATACAGTCTCTTCTCCCGTCAGGGCAGGATGGACCAGGTGGTGGGGTCCCTCCACCTGGGGGCTCTGGGGTCCCTCCGAGGCCTTCGGGCTGGGTCCTCGGGGACTGAGACGCAGCCAGAGCTGGGCCAGGCCGGCCTCGGAGGTGGCACTCTTGGTAGGCCCCCGCTGGCTCCTGTGAGTGGTGACAAAATGAAGGTGCTCAGAACCGCTCCCTCGCAGGGCGAGTGCGGATGGGCCTGTGAGCTGCTAGTGGGCCAGTGGGCTGGGCGGGAGGGTGGCTCCTGCTCTTTCCTGCAGGAGGGGACACATCTCTCGCTGCGCCCTGATGTCCTTACACGTAAGATGCAGAAACTGAGCAGGAAGAAAAGGGAGAGTTTGGCCCTTCCAAAAGGCTGGTCCCGAGTCTGTCCTCATGTCCCCAGGGTAATGAAGACATGCGGCTCCCTCCCCTCTGTCCTAGGGCCTTAGATGTGGGTTACCTGGGCGAGAGCTGCTCCCGTTGTGCCCGGTGATGGAGCGAGCGAGCGTGTCCGCAAGCGAGGGAGCGGGGACCCTGTCTTCAGAGCAATCCCTCAGCGGCCTGCCAGTGTCTGAGAATTTCCCCCCCTTACATCCACTTTGTGGACAGAGGGATCAGGCCTTCCTTGCATACCTCTGGGAGATGGAATTTATTCGGTTGTCACCTGTCACATGGGTCGTGATGTGAACTGGTTAGATCCGGAAGGTGTGGGTGCAGGAGGAGGAGGGGCAGAGAGAACTTGAGGACCCTGCCTCCGAGAGGAGGGTGCCCTGGGGGAGATGGAGGCGGGCAGGTGGCGGACCTCATGGCTCAGGGGCTGCACGGCACATCACTGTGCCCCTGCCTCACCCGCCTCGCCCGAGCCAGGTGGTGGGTGAGATCTTTGACCTGTGAGGACAAAGGGTGGGTGGGTGAGATCTTTGACCTGTGAGGACAAAGGGCCCCGGTGACGGCGGCCCCTGAGGCACCTGCTTCCCAGCAATCGAAGGTGGGAGGGCAGGGGCAGATGCCTTACTAAGATCTCCTACTGACGTGATCTGGGATCCTCATGACAGCCCGTTCTTCTGGGTCCTGGCCAGCTAGCTGGACACAGAGTGGTCCAGTATGGCCTGGGCAGAACCTGCTGCTGGGGTCTCTCCAGACCCCCCCCCCCCCACCGGGAACCCTAAAACCTGCTCGTCTCGCTCCTTCCCCTTTCCCCAGAGTGCTGACTGAAGCCTCTGAGCTGCCTCCCCGCCTGCCAGCTGCCTGTCTCAGTCCTCATGAGCCGGCCTCCTCGCCTGCGCGTGGGCTTCTCTGGGACACGGCACTGAGGGCGGTCCCTCCTACACTGAACTCGGACATGCTAAACTTGACAGCGTTTCCCACCTTTCGTCTTGCTGGACGTCCACAGCCTTCCAGCAGCCTGCCCAACGCTGGCAGCAAATGGGCAGGACTCGGCTCCGGAGACCCAGTGCCCGCTCCACACACCACGTGGTTTCTGGACCCGGTGAAGCCATATCGGTGCCCCGGGGAGGCGTCCTGGCAGCCAGCTACGGAGCCGGGGACCTGGGGTCACAGCCTGGCCAGCTGTCACTCTGTCCGGGCCGTTTGGCCCTCAGTGTCTCTTGTCACCTCAAACACCGAGTGGCATCTCCCAGCCCGCCGTCTCTGCAGGTCCTGCCTTGGCCTAAGTTGTTCCCACGTGTGCCCCTCAGCTCTCCGAGGAGGTGCCTGGGCTGGGGTGTGCAGCCTCCCCGCTGGCTTCTGAGACCCAGTGCTAGCTCCCCGCACGTAGGAGACAGATGCTTAGTGAGCTGTGAGAGTAGAATGGGATGAATGTTCTATGAGTCAGATGGCCGTGCACTTCTAGAATATTCCAGAGGTAGTACGTGATGTCTGGGTGCTGATTTACCTGAGGGACGCTGTCTTTGACCGGAAGCTCCCGGGTCAGCCCCGTGCTCAGCCCCCTGCAGCCAGCTGGAGCGGGGAGAGCCCGGGGACAGCCTGGGAGCCAGCAGCGGCACACCGGACCTGCCTCAACACCGGCCGACCGCCATTCGAAGGTGTGCTTGGATTTGGAAATGGCTGTGTAATTTGGAGCCAACTCTTATGAAAAGATTAATAATTAAGCTAGATAATGCTATTTTTGAATTTATAAACAAACAATAAAAATTAAACACCTCTCAAGTAATTAACTAAATTTTCCAATGTGCTTCATATATTATTTCTTAAAGGAAAAGAAATAGTGGCTGACTATATGGTTAAGTCCTGGGCCTCACAGACCACCTAAACCTGAATTTGTATGTGATTCCTCGTTCTTAGGGACAGGGGTCTTAAACCCTCCAGGGACACAGAGATGGACTCAGAGTCCAAGAAAGATTTCTCAATAATGAATGAATAAGTGACTAGGGAAACATTATACAAAATCAGTATAATATTTTATAGCAGTATGTTGGTCTGTGTGTGTGTCTCTGTATGTGTCTCTGTATGTGTACGTGCTTGTGGGTGTCATGTGTGTCTCAGTGTATACACATATATGTACACGTGATTATATCTGTGTGTCCACTGGTATGTGTCTGTGTGTGCATGTTTGTCTCTATGTGCATGTGTGTATATGTGTCTATGTGTGTCTGTATGTGTGTGTTTTTCCTTGCTATCTAATGCTGCAAAGGTCACAAAGGCTTGATGGTTTAAAACAATTGTCATCTTTTATCTATTGGTCTGGCTGGGCAGTTTTCACTTGAAATCCCTCAGGAGCTTGCAGGTAGATTTTGGTTGGGGCTGCAGTCTTATCTGAAGACTAGACTGGGATTGGAGGACCCGCTTCTAAGGCAGCTCAGTCACATGAAGGGAAAGCCGTTGTGCGTGGTGGCTCAGGTCCTCTCTGCACTGCCTCCCCCTGGGGCTGGCTGAGTATCCTCACTGCATGTGGCTGCCCCTGCCCCTGCCTTTTATGACCCATCTTTGATGGTCTATCACCTGAACCACATTCTACTGATCAGGCAGGGCCAGTTCTGATTCAAAGGGGAGGAGACTCCACCAACACCAGTCCTTGGAGGTGTGGATCAGGCCATGTTGGAGGATGCAGGCTATTGCTCTCTCTTTATATATAAATTTAACACATTTATTTAGCTTCCAATGTACTCAGTGTGGTACCAGGGATAGGGCCATGGATTAGTCCTAGATCCATCCTCAGGAGCTCAGTGTCTAGGAGGACAAGAGAAGAGCCAGCATCATGTGTTGAGGGGCCGTGGCTGGGTTTGCACAGGGGCCTGGAGGAGACACAGCTAGGGTGATGTGGGGTTCACTAAGACCTGGAGGACTGACATGAATTACTTGGGCAGAGTTTAAAGGGAAGGTGCCTCAGGAGTGGTCGGGGCACGAAGCATGCAATCTCTGAGAGCATGGTGTGTGCAGGGAACTGCAGGTGTGTGCTGTGAGCAAGCTGGGAGGCACATGTGGGGACAGCAGGCAAAGACATGGGAAAGGCCAACTTCACTCACGTCAAGGAAAGACGGAGCTGGGTAGGGATAAGGCCAGGTTTGTGTTTGGGAAGTCACTTGGCAATCACAGGTGAAGTGAGGAGGAAAGAGAGACCGAGGGAAATTGGTGGGTTGGATCCAGAATCCAGGCCAGCCTTGCTGAGGCTTAACCCTGTGCAGTGGCAATGGCAGGGCGTGCGGAGGGGGACTTGGTGAGCCTGGGAGATGTGAGAGAACAGGATTCCTGCCCGTGGGCAGTGTCCTGATTCCACCCAGGGCCCAGGCTCGGGGGCCTGGACGGATCAGGCAGGCACGCAGGCCGGGCTGGCGGACAGCAGAAAGTGTGGCTTAAAATCTACGTCTACGCTCTTGTCTGCAAAGTGAATAGTATTTTCAATTTCCATAAGAGCAACTTGTGTCTATTTTTAGATCACTGTTTTTCTCCAATGTCTGAGAAGCGAGTGGTTAAATAAAGATGTTTACACTTTAAGGTTTCTCAGTACTTCCAAACAGACATATGTGCGAACGCCGAGCAGACGTCCCGAATCAGACCTCTTCGCTGCTCCAGCGCTCCCATTGCGGGCTCACTATGGCTTCGCCTCCTCATGTCACCACAGACACAGGAGCATGGAGGGTCCTTGGGCAGAGTTGGAAGGGAGTGGGAATGGCCAGGCATGTAATCATGTAATTTAGAAAATAAAAAATATGTGCTACCAGTTAAATTTGGATTTTAGAGGCATAACAAATACTGCTGTTGTTTTTTTTAATAAGCAACCCATGCAATATTTGGGAAAGATTGAAGACATACCCTTTCTTAACCTGAAATTCAAAGATAAGTGGCTGCCCTGCATTGTATCCGACAATCCTTGGCATGAGACCTGTATCGCAATGGCCTCTGGGTGTTTCTTGTAACTCAGGCTCCCCAGGACCTGCAGTGGTGGAAGTGGTGGCCGTGTAGTGCTGGACACGTAGCAGGTTCTGAAATAGCCACTGGAGCTTTGAGAAAATAATGTCCTATTTTCAGGACAGGTCAGCTGCTTGTTACCCAAACCCAATCACACCTTTAACAGCCACAACCAACAGAGCAAGCTCACTGACATCCTCCTGGGCCAGGGCCCTCCCTCGGGCACAAGCCTGGACAAATAGTAGACTTGTGCTGTGCCCGTAGGCCCCTGAACTCTCAGGAGGGCTGGCCAACACCCCAGTGGGGTCGGAGGTCTAGGGCACATGTGTCAAACATAAGGCCCGCGGGCCAAATCCAGCCCGCCAGGCCTTGCAATGTGGCCCGCACCGCGCTGTCATCACTGCACTCCGCTGTCAGTTTATGACATTGTCAGTTTATGACTGTTCAGTAAACCATTCGGCCCGCGATTTAGGCTGGATTTTAGATTTTGGCCCCTTCTCTGATTGAGTTCGACACCCCTAGTCTAGGGGAACACTCAAGTGACAACCCAGGACTTCTAATTTGGGCTCAAATGTCCCCAAGGAGGTGAGGACACAGACACACAGAGCCTTGGGTTCCTGAAGTGACCCTGAGGTTCGGTGGATGCCAGAGTCGCTGGTGCCCTGTGGGGCTGACCTGCAGACCCTGAGGGACGGTGAATGATTCTTCTCACACACGTTTCTGTGAAAGAGGCTAAGGGGCTGCTCAGTTTAGGAGCAAACGGCCCTGTTTGCCTGCCTCCTTAGGCTTTTATTGTCACAACAGCTTGAACTGAAGTTAACCTCTAGACACAATCAGCAGGTAAGCATCCTTGAGAAAGTACCTACATCTGTAGTGTCTTTCAAACAAGCACATACTGAAGTCTAAGCATAAAGATCCTAGTAAAACATCCGGGGAGGGAGGGGGTCAGACTTGCTTGGAAAAGTCAAGGCAGGGGTTGTTGGCTTGGCAAGGTCCCCCAAGGCTCCCAACCTTTCAGAGATGGCTCCTTCCAGACCTTCCAACCAAGACACCTCCGCACACCTCCCCCCCTTTTGTTTTGCTGGCTGCAGGAGACAGGGAGACGGTGAACTTTCTGCTTTGGAAGGTCAGGGTCCATGAAGGACATTCACTGCTCAAGTTCTGGTTTTGTAGACTATAAGAAAACAAAGAGAATCACAACGACAGCAATGGTTAGTCCAATTAAGAAGACAGGTGCTTACAAGCATTAAGTCTTGTCTTCTAGCAAGGTGTAGGGGACAGGATTATAAAGGGAAGGGGCTAGGGTGAGGGATGTAGCTACGTGCAGGCCGAGGGTCTGTAGACATCAGCTATTGTCAGATGATGAGATGATGCTGAGGAGATGATGTTGACTCTTGGTGGGTCGGTCTGACCATGCTTATTGGTTCTGCTCGCAGCAGTCACAGCTGAGCACCTCCCTAATTACTTCGCACAGGCCTTGAAAAGAAAACTAAGAAAAACGTACCCCCTTATTTACATATAACTCTATGTGTTCTAAGATTTAAAATAATATGATTACTTTCCAGATTAATTCAGTACTCTATCTATTAGATTTATTATTTAGTATACTTATAATTCTTTTTAAGATTTTTCTTTATAAACCTTCTATGATCTTTATAAACATTCTTATTACTTTCACAATCATTCTTAAGTATTCCTACTCTAATTTCCTTTCTTCCTGTTATATTCCTTTCTTTATATCCCTTCTCACAATTTTTACTTCCTTAACCCTAGTCCTTTTACTTGTACAGACTCTCTGTAACTTATAAACACCTTTTACAGGTTACACATACCTTTTACAGTTTACATATACCTTCTGTAACTTATACATACCCCTTCAGTTGGTCTACTTCACTTTCTTTTTCCTGTACCTCTATACCTTCTACTACATAAATTCCTTCTGATTAGTTATGATTAAAGGTCAGTTCTATACAGGTTCCTCTAGGCCTCGCTTCAGAGCAGTTGAGTGGTGAGAAGTATGTCTCAGAGCCTCTCTCTCCTCTAGTTGGCCTGTTGTCCTTGCTCTGCTCATGTCTGTCTGCCTCCCACCTCCCCCTCAAGGATCTTGGCTCTGGATTCTTTCAGAGAAAGGGAATGCTGGGTTTCTTCTGAAGCTGCTTCTTGCTGATGAGGGTCGGAGTTTTCTGTCTGAGGGACGATGAGGCCTGGGCACAGAAGGAGAGGCAATGGTGCCTAGAGGTGGTATTCCCTAGGTGCAAGTAGGGCTTGTAGTCTGGTGGAGACAAACTGTGTTATAAAATTTAGTTTTATTGGGCAAAAGTTAGAACAGTTTCTAATAATTTCCTATTGAAACAATTTTTCTCCCTAAAATGCCCTCATTTTTATTAAAGACTAATTTACTTACTGTATTATGTCTAGTTATAATTTGGCCTGATTGAACACAACAAGAATAACAGTTGATTACATGTGCTGTTTTTTTAAAAATGTGCTTTGCTGGAATTTCGTGAGAAGTTTACTCCCAAGGCAAAGAAGCCACACTACACTGCTGCCATCGGCTTCGCCTCCAACACCCACAGAGTGGGGTGCAGTCCTCCCGGTGCGGTCCCCACGGGTGTCTTGAGATTTCTTTCATGCCGTCTCCCAGGAGAGCAACCTTCGCTCGCTACCTGGAAAGACTGCCATGAATCACGTGACCAAGCAAGGGCCCAGGCCTTATCTAAGGGGCTTATGGGCTTCAAGGTCACTCTTCCCTCCTCAGAGCTTTCTGCTGGCATCCAGCGTCCTGGCAGGTCTCTCAGACATGACATTCCAGCAAAGTTTTGGTTAATAAAACTATAATTGGAAACTGTTACGAAGAAATCAGATTCTTATCAGATTCATGCAAACAAACACATTGCCATGAGAATGATAATTACTAAAACTATAATTATTTGTAGTTCACTAGTCCTATAATAAAATTCTTTTCTCCTGATTTTTCTTGCCAGTATTTCTATAAATCCAGATACTCTATTGAGTTCTAATAATTTTTATATTGCCTCCAAATGGTAAGAAATTTAAAATGAAATGGTTATTGATTTAATTATAATGCAAATAACATGGAATCTTGTCCTTTCTGCAAAGTTATATTAGTTATAATATTAGAATCTATTTAATATGCATATATAATAGAATATAATTATTATTTACTTATTTGACAGAGCTTCCTATATATCTTAAGCAGTGGTCGGCAAATTGCAGCTCGTGAGCCACATGTGGCTCTTTGGCCCCTTGAGTGTGGCTCTTCCACAAAAGCACAAAGCACGTACGGTGCAATTGAAACTTTGTGGCCCATGTGCAAAAGTCAGTTTTCTGCCTGGGCGAGTCTATTTTGAAGAAGTGGCATTAAAACCGGGTCCTAGAGATGAGAAGAGATTTGCCCAAGGTCCCGGCTGCTCTGACAGTCGGCCTGAGCACCCCCCTCCCGCCTGGAGGAGGAGCCAAGGTCACACCAGTCCGTCCGTCAGGGGGGCTGTCCGGGTCTGGCCACCGCACAAAGACGACCTTCGAGAGCGTCTTCCGGGCAGCGCTGTGAATCAGCATGTCCCCGAGAGCCGCAAGGAGAGGACGGAGCTGTCGCCTGGCGTCCGGCCAGGGCTCCGGCTCCGTCATCTGGTGGCGCGGTTCCCGGGAAGCACAGACCGGGAACAGGCCGCGCCCCTGACCTGAGCGTCTCCATTCAAACCCTCACACTGAGACCCCCAGGCATGGTAGGTCAGAGCCAGGGCTGACGTAGACTCTCTGGGAGGACAGGTGACCCAGGACCAGGGCCGGGGGTGGTGGTGGGGATCATGTGTGGAGCCCTGGGTTCTAAGGCGGCTCCAGCACCCGCTGGTGCTCCATCCTCTTAGCCGTGCCACTTCATATTCCATCAGACTGGACGAATGACGTGTTCGCCACAAGTAACATGGAGACGGCTCTCACACGCTGACCTTGGCGTCCAATCCATCGTCTCCTCCCTTTCCCCGGTGCGGCCGGCGGTGCTGAGCGGCTGAACTTCCTGGTGGAGGGAGGCTCCGTGTCCAGGTGAGGCCACGTAGGTGCTCGGGGACCCCACGTGCCAGATGTCATGGGGGCAGACGCCGGCCGAGGGCAGAGCAGGAAGGGGGCTGCCGCACTCCCCGCGCAGCTGTCACTGTGCGGTGCCTCCTCAGAGGCAGCCTGCTTGTCCACTGACTTCCTGGTGAGGAATTAGAGCTTCGTCCTTCAGCAGCGAGGGCCGCTGTGCGCCCAGGGCCCGGGGGGGGGGGGGGGGGGGGGGACCCAGCCGTGCTGGAGAGTCACACCTGGCTCCATCGTAGGTCACAGGTGCCTGGTGGTCTTTCAGGAACTTCTATTTGGCCCGGAGACCAACCACCACGTGACGGACCACATGGTGTCTGCAGACTGGCTGGCTCACTAGCGAGCTGCGCCTTCCCGGGACAGCCTTTGCTTGTTGACTGGTAACTGGGGGCTGTGCAACAGGGAGTGATGGGGTGACTGGAATGTGAGATGCGCCCAGATGGCCACCCAACCCCGGGTCTGGGGCCTCCTGGCAGGGCTCGGACCGGCAGGGCTCGGAGGGCCCGGCTGGCAGTACCGGGAACCGGCGAGTGGACAGTGGCTCCGCTCACCCCTCCTGCTTTGGGGCATTGATTTCACTCATTTCACCGGCTCCGAGCAGCCTGCTCACAGGGTGGTTCTTACTCACAAGTGTTCGGTCCTGGGCAGCCTCAGGCTAAAGCAGCGAGTTCCCCTCGGGCACCCCACACTGGCAATAGGACACCAAGTACCCGGCGACGGGGGGGCGCTCGGGTGCCCGGGTGGTGCTCCCCTCGCCGTGAGTGGCTGCGTGGGCTCTGCCTCCTGCTCCCCTCCGCGGCCGAGGATTCCGGTCGCCGCCCACCGGGCACCGCGGCAGTTTGTGCTCCGGGCCTTGGCGTGTTGGTTTGCATGGAAGTCTTTAGGCTTAGGGAAACGGCCAGTGTCGGGTGTAGGGTCAGATCCTTAACACTCAGGAAAGGCTGCAGGCAGAGCTGGTGTGTGTGCAGGTGTGTAGGCCTACACACGTGTGGGTTCTTCTGGAATCCACATATACATACACATGCACATATATATATGTGTATGCATGTTTATACCTGTGCATATTAATATATGTTTGTGTGCATGTATCCATATGTGCACACTTTTATGGATGCCTGTGTATCTGAATGACTATATATATCTATATGTGTATATGCATGCATGCTTATGTGTGCACACATGTTTACACGTGTGTGTTCTGTATGTGTACACCTGTATTTATATGGCCTCTAGCAGAGTGTTTGCAGGCTGAGGGCCACTGTTATTGACAGTTAGCTAATGACCCTGCCGATTGTTCCTCACTTTCCCAGCAAGCACCCCCGGGGAGGGCAGACATTCCTCCTGTGGTGGCCGGCACATGAGTACAGGCCCTTTGGAAGCAGGTCCTCCTGCTGTTTCTCACGGTTCCGTTAGCCGCCGACCGTGAGCGAGCATGGTGGCGCAGAGCCCCTCAGCCCAGCGGCACGTGGGGTTAGGGCTCCGGTGTCCCCCCGAAGGGGAGCTGTGGGGCTGCTCACCGTCTCTCTGTGGGGATGACCCATGCCTGTGAGAGGTGAGTTGGTGACCTCCAGGGTATCTGCCGAGTGGCAGGTGGAGGGGCAGGTGGCGGGGCAGACAGAGCTGGGAGGGGAGCTGCTGCTCTCCAGGGGCCCCGAGTGGTTGGGGGGGTAGAGTGTTTGCCGGACACTTCTCGGTGGGCAGGGAGCTCCGGTCTCGGGCCTGGCTCGCTGCCATCCTTGCCCCCGCATCAGCGCAGACTGGCCAGGAGGGCCCTCGCCCTCAGACCGCACGGCACGCTGTGTCCCGGTAGCTCATTTCGAAGCGGCCCCCCACCCGGAGCAGTCCATGGCCTGGAGCGGGGCAGCGTGGTGGCCTGTGTGCCGGACACTGACGGCTCAGGGCCCTGTGCACAGAGTGGCTGTCTGTGCTGTGGCTGTCCGTGCCTGGGGTAATCTCCCCAGGGCATTTTATCCCAGCTTCCAACCCGAGGCCCTGGATGAATGACATGATTTTAAGGTAAAACTTTTTTTTTAAAAAATATATATTTTATTGATTTTCCAGAGAGGAAGGAAGAGAGATAGAGAGCTAGAAACGTCGATGAGAGAGAAACATTGACCAGCTGCCTCCTGCATACCCCCTGCTGAGGATGTGCCCACAACCAAGGTACATGCCCTTGACCGGAATCAAACCTGGGACCTTTCAGTCCACAAACCGGTTTTGGCTTAAGGTAATTTTTAAAATTATATACTTAATGCAGGCTCAGTACTAATTGTGAGAACACAGAAAAAATGCAGATGGAAGAAAATCCATAAATCCACCCTCTAGACTAGAGAAAACTGCAATAAATAGCACTTCAAGTCACAGCCACACGTCGGGCTTCGGGCAGAGCTGGCCCTCCGCCCTCTCCCGCCGTCGGGGAAGGTGAGGCCTCTTCCCTCGGGCGGGCTGCCATGCTCACCTGGCCGAGGGCACCACCTGACTGAGTCCCTTCACACGGGGAAGCAGGTTCTTCCGCCTTTCCTTTTTATCTCCTGCTCCCCCCACGTGGCGGCTCCGGGAGCAAATGACTTCTCCATCCGGAATGAAACTGCTCCCAAACACGTCAGCTGCCCCCACCGCGGGCACAGGGTCCGGTCGGCACCAGCGCCCAGCCCTCCCGGCCAGGGGCCCTTCCTTCCGGCTCTGGGGACCGAGGGTGGCGCTGGGGCAGGGTCTTCCCGCAGGGCCTTCGGCGCTTTCTCCAGCTTCTCAAGGTCTGCGGTCACCTGGGTCCCACGGTGCCGCCGGCCTGTCGGATGCCAGGTGTGGCTGCATCTCACCGGCACTGTCGTCACCTCCGGCGCGAAGGCGACTATTGGAGCCCAGACTTTGAGACGCTCCAGTGTCACCCTGAGGAGCAGACTCCGCACTGCAGACTTTCTATTATGCAGATGGTAGTTACACATCTGTCCCAGCTTTATGTGAAAATGGCTTTCTTCTGACAACGGGTGAGCAATGGACGCATAAATGCCTGGAGACACAATCCATTTACACCCTTCGCAGAAGCGCCTGGACGGGGCGGCCAAGGAGAGCCCTCCGCTCGCGGGAGCCAGGCCGGCGCAGCCCCGCCCCCCCCGGGGCACATTTGTCTGCGGGAGGTGCCATTTCTTACAACAAATCAGCGTGAGATTAAATAGTTTCTTAAGGCTGCAATTCACTGGCACAAGTGACTAATGAGTGGGTGCTGGTAGACTTTAAAAACCAGAAAACAAACCCAGAAAAGTGTGCCAGTCTTGCCTGCGGGCCCGTCCTGTCTGCGAGAGGAGGGAGGTGAGCGGCCCACCGGGGTCTCCCCGGAGAAGGCTCGGCTCCGAGGAGCAGCAGTGAGAGGGCGCCGGCCTGGGACAGGCATCCAGGGCTCTCTGGGAGGTGACCCCCTAAATCTCCGGGGGCCTGGGAGCCGGCCCTGGGCCTTGTCCCTGCACGCTCTCGGCCCTAGGTCAGCCGGCTGTCCCGTCAGAGGGGGTCAGGATGAGGAGGCACTGCCTTTGGTTCCTTCTTCGGGAAACTCGCCCCCTGCCTGACAGACAGGCAATGCAGAACAAGGACCTCTGTTCACAGAGGGGTTTCCTCCGCTGACATTTCTGAGGATTTGAAAACAAAGCCGTGCTATGACGGGATACACATGCACATCGGGCGGAAGGAGACGTAGGGAAGGCCACCGTCTCTGACCACGGCCTGGGATTCAGTGCTTCCTCCGGCCTCGCCGTGGAGCGCGCAGCTGCCCGGTGGCGTGGCTCCTCGCGCACGGCCCTGCTCGGTGGCCACGTGGCCTTTGTCACCAGGGTGCCTTCGGGTGGACGTGGCGCAGTTTGCACAGGTCCATTGTGTGGCCACGTGTTCTGACTGCACGTCAGAGGGCGCCCACAACGGCCCTCTCCGGTGGTCAGGGGCCCAGCCACCCCACGCAGCTCCCTCCGGCCAGAGACCCGATGTTTCCTGCTCAGCTGGCTCAGCTCCTCTGCTGGTTCCCGGGAGAGACGCTCTGTGCCTCACGCCAGCGCCTGGCCCTGCCCTCTGGGCCTCAGGGACTGAGTCCCGCTCCCTCCACGGGGACCGGTGTCCCCAGAACTACCCGGGGGAGGGAGCTTAAACCAGAGCGCTCATGCCTCATGTACCAACTGGGCTCTGGACGGCCCGAGGCTCTGTGGCGGGGACTTGCAGGATGCGCTCCTTGAAGGCAGGGAGCAGGCAGAGATGAGCCCCGGGAGATGCTCTCACAGGGGTGCATGTTTGTTTGCTTGTTTTGGGGAGTGTTCCTCTTCCTTTTAGTTTCATGAATGAATCATACTCCTCACTGGAAAAGTGAAGGAGGAGGACGAGGAAGAGGGGGGTAGGAGGACGAGGAGGAGGAGGAGGAGGAGGGGGAGGGGGAGGAGGTGGAGGAGGGTGAGGAGGAGGAGGAGAAAGAAGAGAAAGAGGAGGTGGAAGAGGTGAAGGAGGGGGAAGAGGAGGAGGAGGAAGAAGGGAGGAGGAGGAGGAAAAGGAAGAGGAAGAGGAAGAGGAGGGAGGGGAGGAGGAGGAAGAGGAGGAGGAGGAGGAAGAGAGGAGATGGTGGAAGAGGTGGAGGAGGGAGAGGAGGAGGAGGAGGAAGAAAGGAGGAGGAGGAGAAGGAGGAGAAGGAAGAGAAGGAAGAAGAGGAGGAGGAGGAAGAGGAGGAAGGGGAGGAGGAAGAAGAAGAGGAGGAAGAGGAGGAGGAGGAGGGGGAGGAGGGTAAAAGTTTTCCTATTCTACTTTCAGTTCACTCCATTCATTTTTGGAAATTAGCGTCTGGGCCTCCAGCATTTATTCTCCTCCGGCAGCAGCCATTGGGTTGGGTGTGGCTCCGGGCGCCGGCCTCAGGGTTGAAACGAGGGGACACTGACGTTCCACAAGCTTGTGTCTCAGTGGTTGGAAGAAGGTGCTGTCCCCGAAGTGGCAGACTGAATGTGGAGCCGCTGCAGCGGGCTGGGCCCGGGAGCCGCCCGGTGCTGGAGCCCGGCTCTCGCGGCCGCTCCCCTGCGTCTCTTTGGAACCAGGACGGCTGGCCCACAGCAGTGTGTGCTTCTGAGGACTGCACCCTCCTGGACGCTTATTCTACTCCCCTCCTCAAGGGGGAGTGTGGGTCCCTCTGTGCCCCAGGAGGGGACACACACTGCCCTCGGCCGGTCCTGCGTTTCACAACCTGAGTCCGTCAGGGGCAGGCCTGCATGAGGACCGGCCTTTCCCTCCTGGCCTTAGATTCAAAATGTGTGTTTGCAGAGTAAAGGCTCCGAAAAGTCCTGCATTCAAACCTGTTTAAACTGTTTCCTGCGGCATTCCCCCGTGTGTCCTACAGCCTTTCCCCGTGTGTCCTACAGCATTCCCCCGTGTGTCCTACACCGTTCCCCCGTGTGTCCTACAGACTTCTCCCGTGTGTCCTACAGCCTTCCCCTGTGTGTCCTATAGCATTCCCCCGTGTGTCCTACAGCCTTCCTCCTGTGTGTCCTATACCGTTCCCCCGTGTGTCCTCCAGCCTTCCCCCTGTATGTCCTACACCGTTCCCCCGTGTGTCCTACAGACTTCCCCTGTGTGTCCTTCAGCATTCCCCCGTGTGTCCTACACCGTTCCCCCGTGTGTCCTACAGCCTTCCCCCCATGTGTCCTACAGCCTTCCCCCGTGTGTCCTACAGCCTTCCCCCCGTGTGTCCTACAGCCTTCCCCCCGTGTGTCCTACAGCCTTCCCCCGTGTGTCCTACAGCCTTCCCCCCATGTGTCCTACAGCCTTCCCCCCGTGTGTCCTACAGCCTTCCCCCATTTGTCCTACAGTGTTCCCCCGTGTGTCCTACAACCTTCCCCTGTGTGTGTGTGTAAATGTGTTTCAAGGAGTGCCTGTTTTCAAGTGTATGACCCACGGGGGAATACTGAGGTCGGAGGCCTGGCCTCGTCCGCACCTCAGTCCCCAGTGCAGTGTGGGTGACTTCTTCAGCCCCATGTTTAGGCTTGAACCTAAGAAATGCGAATAGTAACCGCCCGCTCTGGTGGCCTCAGGTTAAGGAAGATGGCACACAGGAAATTCGGGGTGCCTACCGCCACCGTCAGTCCCTAAGGACAGGCATCTCTCATTCTTAACCACTCTGTGACTCTCATTAACAGCCGTGATATTAAAGCTGACAGTCCGGCTGGAGGCGAGAGTCCGTTTGTCCCCATGTGACCTGTTCTGATGCCCCAGGGTCTCAGTGGCTTTCAGATGCGCTGGGATTAACTTTGTCACGTCCGTGCCAGGCTGGTGCCCAGAGTCAGAATTACTCAGGAGGACAGTGCCCCTCAGGTGGCTAACAGTTTTGAGAAAACGGTTGGGCTGCACTGGCATTTAATAACCAGTGGGACAGTTCATAGGTTTCTCAGGGAAGGGCCGCCCTCTCTCCAGTTAAGAGGAGGCCTCTGGAGCGAGCGGAGGCCAGTAGGTGTGACTGGCACGTCCCCCAGAAGGTGCGGCTGGCTTCCCGGGAAGCCTCTCTGCTCCCGGCACAGCCTGTGACTAGCACCTGCCTTACCTCCCCCAGGCTCACTCCCACACTAACAGGCGAACAGGCTGCCAGGGGCTGGGCTGGGTGGGTCACTCTGCCCTGTGTTCATGGTGACCCTGAGGTTGGGGTCTTACCTCTGACTGGACAAGGCTTAGAGGGTCACATAGGGCATGCCCGGCCCACATCCTGGGCCTGTGGCCTGTGCCCCTGGTTGGACACCACCAGCCAGCGAGTGGACCCCCAGGGCTTGGCACAAGGGGAACTAATGATGATCCCAGATTCATTGAGGATGATTGACAAGTAAAGTGTACGAGGTCAAGCCGTGATGGCTTATAGACAGATACATGTGAGATGCTCCCACCTCAAGCTAATTAGCACACCCGACACCTAGTTTGGTTACAGTTGTTTTGGGTGATGACAGGGAGACTGCGCTCTGAGTAGATGTACACATCCGACATTCTCACTCAGACAGCACCCACACCGCCACACTGCACCCGAAAGCACTCCTGCCGGACCTGAGGCGCTGTGCCCCTTGAGGACCATGTCTCCCCCCCACTCCCCGTGCAGATGTATGGCATGGAGCAGGGATTTTGCACCACAGGAAGTTTTAAAAGACGCAACACTGACTATGTCGTCAGGGGCACTGACCTCTTTTCCCTTAGATGGTCAAATAAAAAATGACAACAGACAACATCACAATAGCCGTCTGGTATGAATGAATTCAAATTATACCTATTTTTTGTCATACTGGCAAAAATATTATATTCTTGGTACACCGCAGAGGTTTATTAATCAGGTTATGTGTGCCTTGAGATGAAAAGGTTTGAAAATCACTAGCATAAATAGATAGATGGATGGATGGGTGGATGGACAGAGGATCATAGATGAATAGATAGATGGACGGAGGGATGGATGATGAATGGATGGGTGGATAGATGGATGCTGAATGGATGTATGATGGATAAATGAATGATGAATGAATAGATGAATGGATGAAGAATGGATGGAAAAATGGAGGATGGATGGATGATGGATGGGTGGATGGGGGGTGGATAAACAAGTGAATAGATGGGTGGATAAAAGCAAAAACAGTTTCACTGTAGAAAAGTTAGAAATTTAAAATTAAATGTAAATTACAGCAATCAAATAAGAAAACCATAAATTCAGCGTGTAATCCACGACTAAGGAACAATACCTTTCCCGTGTTTCCATCTTTCCTTTGGCTTATATGCACTGTAGGAATTTTATTTGCAAGTGAGAGCCTAGCGTTATCTTGTTTTCAAATTTCATTTATGACTTGCGTTTTTCATATGATCTGGTGTTCTAGGTCAATTTAACATCTTCCTAGTGTGTGTTGCCCACATGGCTGGTGATTGCCTGTCTGGTTTTGTACTATAGATTTTTCAAGGCGTTCCAGAGTCCACTGTTATCAGCAATGCCCCGTGAGTGCCGTTGTCATGGTAACGGACCATTCTTCAGGCCGCTTGGGTAAGTTCCTGGAGGTGGGGTTGGGAAGCCGCTGTCCATGAATATTTTGAGTATTTTGCCCATATTGTCATTTGGCTTCCAGACTGTGGAAGGTAGTTTACTTTCATCTCCCTATTCTTCCCAACGTTGGGTTAAAAATATTTTTTAATTTAAAAAAAATATTTTTTTATTGATTTCAGAGAGGAAGGGAGAGGGAGAGAGAGATAGAAACAGCAATGAGAGAGAATCATTGATCCGCTGCCTCCTGCACGCCCCCCACTGGAGATGGAGCCTGCAACCCAAGCGTGTGCCCTGACCAGGAATCGAACTGTGTTCTCCTGGTTCATAGTTTGACACTCAATCACGGAGCCACGCCGGCTGGGAGGGTTTTTATTTTTGAAATGATACTGTGGCCACGTCTTATTTCATGATATATAAGGGGAACTGCCATTGCTTTTCTCTTCTTATGCCCTTGAACGTTTGGGACAACCTGTACCGAAATGCTGCCACCTCCTAACCTGACAGCTCCATGGCCTGCCCATCTCGCTGTAATGTGGTGACAGCGCAGCCATGACGAGACGCCTGAGTGAGGGAGGCCCCAGGACTCGCAGTGACTGAGCACCCGCGCCACCTCCACGCTCTGCTTCTGAGCTGCTGTGAGTGTGCGGTGCAGGTTATCGCGTGGATGTGGTGGCCCCTCCACAATGTGGCGGCAGAAAGGAGGGGCAGTGGCTAGGGGTGCAGGGCTTTGGACGGAGGTCATTAGGACAGCCGGACAGACAGACAGATGCTAAGTGAGGAGTGAGGAGTGTGGAGGCTGCGCAGGCGGAGACAGGCTGGGCAGGGGGCTGGGCAGAAGGTGCACAGACCCTGCCCTCAGCTGTGGAGCGGTGCCCGGGCCTCCCTGTGTTAGCACCCCTGCAGGTTTCAAACCTTTTCTTCTGAGAGAAGCAGCCCACGCGGGGGTGTCCCTGTGACAGCACAGTGCCTGGTGCCTGTGGCACTGGACAGGGACTGTGGCCCCAAAACTGTTCCTGGAGGCGCTGTGGCCACAGGCGGTGAGGGCTGCAGCTCAGGTGTCGGGAGGAAGCTGTCAGCTCGGCGCAGCATGAGCGAGTGACCGGATGCTGGAGGTGAGGACCGTGGCCTTCCTCACCTCCAGCCTCGCCTCCCAGAGGGCATCTCCGGGCATCTTTGGGTCTCGGGCCCTGCCGTGGAAGCTGGTGCTGGGGAACCCCCAGCTCTCTGGCGCTTGGGCTCCCCTGGAGTTCCCCAGCCGCACCCCCCGCCTCGAGGCCCCTCCGTCCCGGGAAATCCCGGTGCCTGGCCTTTGAAGGCGGAACCCCGGCCCTGAAGGGCTTCCCAGCCTCAGCTTCAAAGGCCTGAGATCAGCCCGGGGAGGGGGTGTGGCTGCGGGCGAGGGACCCAGCTCCCCAGCACCGCCAGCCTGTGCGCTGAGAGAGCCAGCTCTTCCTCCCCGAACCAGAGACCCTGCTGCTCAGGGCTCAGTGAGCACCTGCTCTGCGCCAGGAGCCACGACCTCTCCCGTCCACAGGCACCTGGCTCTCCGGTCTGGCACATCCTTCTCCGTCTCCTGCCTCCTAGACCATCTCACTCTCCTGCCTCCTGGGCCTGCGGGGCTGGGCCGAATGGCCACACAGCGGCACCTCCAGGGAGTTAGCGGCTCACCTGAGCCTCAGCTTTCCTCCTGTCACATGTGAACGACACCTGTCCTCCGAGCAACAGGACCCTGCAGCCCAGGTGTGCAGCATCAGCTCCCGTCTGGTCTGCTGGCCCCCGACACGAAGTGAGGGGAGAGCGTGCCATCGATGACCACTCAGGAGGTGCCACACCCCGTCCTGCGCATGTGCAGGGTCACAGCCGGCCCAGGGGCAGCAGGCTGTCCCCACGTCCCTTCTGGTCCCTGAGCTTCAGGAATGGCTGCTCGAGCCAGAGGAGAGATGGACATGAGCAGAGGGCACACTGGGTGTATCTGGCCACCTGCTGTCCTTGAGGAGCGGCTGTGCTCGGTGCTCCTCTGCAGCATTGCTGTCCATGAGCTCAGTCAATGAGCTCAGCTGTCAGGGGCCAGGTGAGGCCCCAGGGTACTGTGAACCACCAGTGGGTGTGGACACCCACCGGCCAGTCGTGACCAGAGGTGCTACGGAGAGTGAAATAGAGAGAAAACAGCAAACACCCACTGAGGGGGAACGTTTTTTGGTGTAGGCACCGGTGCCCAGGGGAGAGCCCCCCGCGGCCCTCGGCACGGCCCCTGTGCTCAGAGGGAAGGGGAAGGCCGGAGCACTGGCTTTCAGACGATTTCACACGGAGAGCGGTCCTCCGTTCCTGCAGATTGAATTGGTGTCCTGTTGAACTAGGAGGCTGGCTTCTGCAGGGATGATGGGATTATTTACTCCATCCCTCCTTCCGTCCCTCCTTCCCTCCCTCCAACCCTCCCACCAACCCTCCCTCCAACCTGCCTCAACCCTCCCTCCTCCTTCCCTCAACCTTCATCCCTCCATCCCTCCAACCCTCCATCTCCCTCCCCCCAACCCTCCCTCCAACCCTCCCTCCAGCCTTCCCTCCCTCCCTCCAACCCTCCCTCCAACCTTCCCTCTCCCTACCTCCCTCCAACCTTTGGCCTCCAACCCCCCTCCACCTTCCCTCCAACCCTCCCTCCAACCCTCCCTCCAACCTTCCCCCTCCCACCCTCCCTCCAACCCTCCTCCACCCTCCCTCCAACCCTCCCTCCAACCCTCCCTCCAACCCTCCCTCCAACCTTCCTCCTCCTCCAACCTTCCCTCCCTCCCTCCTCCAACCTCCTCCATCCCTCCCTCACCTCCTCCCCCCCTCCAACCCTCCCTCCAACCTACCCTCCAACCCTCCCCTCCTCCTCCAACCCTCCCTCCAACCCTCCCTCCAACCCTCCTCCAACCTTCCCTCCAACCTCCTCCCTCCCTCCAACCCTCCCTCCAACCTTCCCTCCAACCCTCCCTCCAACCTTCCCTCCAACCCTCCTCCCCCTCCAACCCTCCCTCCAACCCTTCCTCCAACCCTCCCTCCAACCCTACTCCTTCCCTCCAACCTTCCCTCCAACCTTCCCTCCAACCCTCCCTCCAACCCTCCCTCCAACCTTCCCTCCAACCCTCCCTCCTTCCCTCCAACCTTCCCTCCAACCATCCTCCAACCTTCCCTCCACCTCCTCCACCAACCCTCCACCTTCCCTCCAACCCTCCCTCCTTCCCTCCAACCATCCCTCCAACCATCCCTCCAACCTTCCCTCCAACCCTCCCTCCTTCCCTCCTTCCCTCCAACCTTCCCTCCAACCATCCCTCCAACCTTCCCTCCAACCCTCCCTCCTTCCCTCCAACCCTCCTCCAACCCTCCCTCCAACCCTCCCTCCAACCTTCCTCCCTCCCTCCAACATTCCCTCCCTCCCTCCCTCCAACCTTCCCTCCATCCCTCCCTCCAAACCTCCCTCCCTCCACCCTCCCTCCAACCCTCCCTCCAACCTTCCCTCCAACCCTCCCTCCTTCCCTCCCTCCCTCCCTCCAACCTTCCCTCCATCCCTCCCTCCAACCCTCCCTCCCTCCAACCCTCCCTCCAACCCTCCCTCCAACCTTCCCTCCAACCTTCCCTCCAACCCTCCCTCCAACCCTCCCTCCTTCCCTCCAACCTTCCCTCCAACCTTCCCTCCAACCCTCCCTCCAACCTTCCCTCCCTCCCTCCAACCCT
>NC_140512.1:71664727-71772227 GCF_964339955.1 Pipistrellus hanaki
CTTCAAAGGCCTGAGATCAGCCCGGGGAGGGGGTGTGGCTGCGGGCGAGGGACCCAGCTCCCCAGCACCGCCAGCCTGTGCGCTGAGAGAGCCCAGCTCTTCCTCCCTGAACCAGAGACCCTGCTGCTCAGGGCTCAGTGAGCACCTGCTCTGCGCCAGGAGCCACGACCTCTCCCGTCCACAGGCACCTGGCTCTCCGGTCTGGCACATCCTTCTCCGTCTCCTGCCTCCTAGACCATCTCACTCTCCTGCCTCCTGGGCCTGCGGGGCTGGGCCGAATGGCCACACAGCAGGCACCTCCAGGGAGTTAGCGGCTCACCTGAGCCTCAGCTTTCCTCCTGTCACATGTGAACGACACCTGTCCTCCGAGCAACAGGACCCTGCAGCCCAGGTGTGCAGCATCAGCTCCCGTCTGGTCTGCTGGCCCCCGACACGAAGTGAGGGGAGAGCGTGCCATCGATGACCACTCAGGAGGTGCCACACCACGTCCTGCGCATGTGCAGGGTCACAGCCGGCCCAGGGGCAGCAGGCTGTCCCCACGTCCCTTCTGGTCCCTGAGCTTCAGGAATGGCTGCTCGAGCCAGAGGAGAGATGGACATGAGCAGAGGGCACACTGGGTGTATCTTGGCCACCTGCTGTCCTTGAGGAGCGGCTGTGCTCGGTGCTCCTCTGCAGCATTGCTGTCCATGAGCTCAGTCAATGAGCTCAGCTGTCAGGGGCCAGGTGAGGCCCCAGGGTACTGTGAACCACCAGTGGGTGTGGACACCCACCGGCCAGCCGTGACCAGAGGTGCTACGGAGAGTGAAATAGAGAGAAAACAGCAAACACCCACTGAGGGGAACGTTTTTTGGTGTAGGCACCGGTGCCCAGGGGAGAGCCCCCGCGGCCCTCGGCACGGCCCCTGTGCTCAGAGGGAAGGGAAGGCCGGAGCACTGGCTTTCAGACGATTCACACGGAGAGCGGTCCTGGGATTATTTACTCCCATCCCTCCTTCCGTCCCTCTTCCATCCTCCCTCCCTCCAACCCTCCCCAACCTCCCTCCAACCTCCCTCCCCCTACCTCCCTCCAACCTTGCCTCCAACCCTCCCTCCACCCTCCCTCCCCCTCCCTCCAACCTTCCCTCCCTCCCTCCCTCCAACCTTCCCTCCCTACCTCCCTCCAACCCCTCCCTCCAACCCTCCCTCCAACCCTCCCTCCAACCTTCCCTCCACCCTCCCTCCAACCCTCCCTCCAACCTTCCTCCCTCCCTCCAACCTTCCCTCCCTCCCTCCCTCCCAACCCCTTCCCTCCATCCCTCCCTCCAACCCTCCCTCCCTCCACCCTCCCTCCAACCCTCCCTCCAACTTCCTCCAACCCTCCCTCCTTCTCCCCTCCTCCAACCTTCCTCCACCTTCCCTCCCTCCACCCCTTCCCTCCAACCTCCCACCCTCCCCCAACCTCCCTCCAACCCTCCCCTCCAACCCTCCCAACTCTCCCCCCTCCCCTCCCTCCTCCTCCACCCTCCCTCCCCTTCCCTCCAACCCTCCCTCCTTCCCTCCAACCTTCCTCCAACCATCCCTCCAACCTTCCTCCAACCCTCCTCCAACCCTCCCTCCAACCTTCCCTCCAACCCTCCCTCCTTCCCTCCAACCATCCCTCCAACCATCCCTCCAACCTTCCCTCCAACCCTCCCTCCTTCCCTCCTTCCCTCCAACCTTCCCTCCAACCATCCCTCCAACCTTCCCTCCAACCCTCCCTCCTTCCCTCCAACCCTCCCTCCAACCCTCCCTCCAACCCTCCCTCCAACCTTCCTCCCTCCCTCCAACATTCCCTCCCTCCCTCCCTCCAACCTTCCCTCCATCCCTCCCTCCAAACCTCCCTCCCTCCACCCTCCCTCCAACCCTCCCTCCAACCTTCCCTCCAACCCTCCCTCCTTCCCTCCCTCCCTCCCTCCCTCCAACCTTCCCTCCATCCCTCCCTCCAACCCTCCCTCCCTCCCTCCAACCCTCCCTCCAACCCTCCCTCCAACCTTCCCTCCAACCTTCCCTCCAACCCTCCCTCCAACCCTCCCTCCTTCCCTCCAACCTTCCCTCCAACCTTCCCTCCAACCCTCCCTCCAACCTTCCCTCCCTCCCTCCAACCCTCCCTCCAACCTTCCTTCCAACCCTCCCTCCAACCTTCCCTCCAACCCTCCCTCCCTCCAACCCTCCCTCCAACCTTCCCTCCAACCTTTCCTCCAACCCTCCCTCCAACCCTCCCTCCAACCCTCCCTCCCTCCAACCCTCCCTCCAACCCTCCCTCCAACCTTCCCTCCAACCTTCCCTCCAACCCTCCCTCCAACCCTCCCTTCAACCCTCCCTCCAACCTTCCCTCCAACCCTCCCTCCAACCTTCCCTTCCTCCCTCCAACCCTCCCTCCAACCTTCCCTCCTTCCCTCCAACCCTCCCTCCAACCCTCCCTCCCTCCCTCCAACCCTCCCTCCAACCTTCCCTCCTACCCTCCCTCCAACCCTCCCTCCCTCCTTCCCTCCAACCCTCCCTCCAACCCTCCCTCCAACCCTCCATCCAACCTTCCCTCTAACCTTTCTTCCCTTCCTTCCTTCTTTCCTTCCTTCCTTCCTTCCTTCCTTCCTTCCTTCCCTTCCTCCTTCTTCTTCCTTTTCCTTCTTTCTTCCTTCCATTTGGCACACTATGTCTGATGCTGGTTGGGAGCAACAGTGAGTTTATCATCCTTGTTTCAGAGGCAAACAAAGGAGGGTTTGCTTTTCTTTCTTGCAGAGATCCCGTCCCAACGTGTGTAGGAGTATTAAAAATATTCTTATTTCCTAGGAATAAACCTAGATGTCCTGGCATCCCACCCAGATCTCCTCTGAAGACCGGGCTTCAGCTTTCCCAGCTCTGAGGCCTCTCTGCCTTATTCAGCTCACATCATGGAGCCATGCTGCTCTCTCCTTTAACCTTCAAACGGGACAGCAGTGACTCTGCAAATACCTCCGAGCTCAACTGGTGAAGTCTCAGGATAATTGTTACTTCTTGATGCTCTGATTCCAGAGCCAGTAGGTGGTATGTCTGCTGGCACAAGGCTTTTGGGTGAATGTCTTAAGGTCAATCCTGCCTCGATGGCACCTAAGGTTCACGGGGTAAAGCCAGCTGCCTACTTGCTGGGCTAAAGCGGCATCACACACAGGAATGATGGAGGGAATTCACTTAAGATCCGCCCTGAGCACATAACCCCATGCACTTGGCTCTACCCAGAAAGACAGCTCCGTGTTGTCCTGGCTGACGGAGCTGGAGGACAGACCTTCGGATGGAGGACCACCTGTGACCTGTGATTATCCCAGCGCCGCCTCTAGGGCTGGCGTCTCCCTCCTCCATCCAGTCCATGAGCTGTCGGGGGGGCCAGGTGAGGCCCCAGGGCTCTGCGGCCGGAGCAGACCTGAGTGCACACCTGCTCGGACCCGGTGGCTACTGGCCCGGTAGGTAGTCTGCTGGGCAGTGGTGGCAGGAGGACCAGAGATGGCCTTCGCACTACCCCGCTGCCCTGACTTGCGTGTGGGAGGAGTGGCAGCCTCGGTCACCCCCACCCCCAGGCACAGTAGAGAGAGACCAGCTAAGTCCTTGACAGAAAGGAGGCCCGACTCCCAGGCTGCAGGCCCATGGTGGAGCCGCCGCTCAGAGCCTCTGCCTGTTCTAAAGGCGCTGCTTCTGGAACCACAGCACCTCCCAGCTCCCTTCCCAGGCGCCGCCTCGCCTCCTCCCTACAGCCCCCTCCCGGGAACGCAGCCCCCCTAGCCCCCTCGTGGGATGCACTGCCGGTTTCTGAGGTTCCTCCCTTCAGCCCCGGGTTGCAGATGAGTGGGTGGTGCTGCTGGCCTCGTTGCCACATAGAGCGCCTTATGGAGACGAGGGGGGCCTGGTCCATTCAGCACCAGCTGCCTCCACCTGAGGTTCTCACCAAACCAGCAGGGACCATGCAGCTGGCCCTAGGCGCTCACCGAAGACGCCCTGAGAGCTGCCGCTGCGAGAAACCCTCCGTTTCTGCCTGAGAGGCTGAGGAGAGGCCGCCTCACGGCCTGTCCTGGAGGGAGCTGAGGACTGAGGACAGGGTGGGGGAGGAGGGGCATTGGGCCGCTGGGAGGGGCGCCCAGAGCTGGGAGGGTGGGTGTGGCTCCTGGCCCCCACCCCCCCTCCAGGGCACCGGAGACCTCACCAGAATTTGAGCAACCAGACCCAGCTGGGCCTGAAGCCAGACGGTGTGCCCTTTCCCATCATGCCCGGAGGTGACTGCCTCGCGCCAGGCGTCGGTCACTGGCAGCCTCAGGAGCGGCAGCAGGAGCCCGGGTTCGAGGTCGAAGCAGACTCAGAAATGGCTCATGCAGCTCTGCAGCCTGTGGCCGTGAACGTCCTGTGACTGACACCTGTTCTCCACAGACGTGTCACCAGACACGGGGCCTGGGCGCTTTGCTCTGGCCGCACTGACGCTGGGTCTGGCAGCCCCGGGCAGACGGAAGAAGCCAGACGCCGAGCCATGGCCGCCCTCTCGTGAGGTCAGTCCCCCACGTCCACTGGGAAATGCACATGTCAATGAGCCCCCCAGGTGACCACGAACCAGACTTGTCCTGTTCAGTGTCAGCATCTGGTTCTTTGCATCTCCCCTCTGTCCTGCAGGCACACTTCCCGCTCCTGTGCAGGCAGCTCCTGGAGGGGTCCCCAGACGAAAGGGGAAGGTGCCGGCCACTTCCCATGGCGAGGGTGTCTCCTGGCGTCTTAGTCCAGCACATCCAACGCCGGGGACCTCGCTCCGCCCACGGACACGGTCTTCTCTCCGTAAACACACGAAATCTCACCGGCCACAGGCCCCTGTCGAGCCCTGGCCCGGGGCTGCCGCAGTCAGGGACAGGGGTTCACGGGTCCCTGCGAGCTCTGCCCGGCAGCTGGCATTCTCCTTCTGGTGGGAAACCTTGCCAAGCTCAGCCAGTCCTCACTGAGACACTGAGGGGGAGAGAGCACCTCTCACCGAAGACAAAGCTTAAAAATACCCTCACCCAAGGGCATGTTTATCGATTTTAGAGAGAAGAAGGGGGAGAGAGGGAGAGAAACATCAATGTGAGCGAGAATCATTGATCGGTTGCCTCTCATATGCACCCTAACCAGGAACTGAAGCCGCCACGCAGGCGTGCGCCCTGACGGGGAATTGAACCGCAACCTTTTGGTGCTCAGGATGACACTCAACCTGAGCCACCGGCCAGGCCAGCCATACGCTGTAATCCCTGGCCCTCCAGCCAGTCCATCCTGTGTCCGGGGAGTGAGGGCCCAGACGGGCTGTCCCAGGCCAGCGCTCGCCCCTCGGCCTGACCACACGGTGGGAAGCTGAGGAGCGGCCGCGGTAGCGGCGTCCACCTGCCCAGCTCCCCGGCTCACCCCTGCATCTCCCCGGCTCACCCCTGCATCTCCCCGGCTCACCCCTGCATCTCCCCGACAGCCTTGCTGGCTCCCAGCGACCACATCCTGACTTGATCAGTTTCTTGGCACCGTAACTCTAATACCAGTAATAACAACATCTCACTTCCTGTAGACCAGTGCTCAGTCAGGGCATCTCCTGAGCAGCTTTCAATGGCCTCCAGCGCGTCTGCGAGGAACCAGGGTTCTTTTCCAAGGTCGCTGCTGTGGGGAGGGCGGTCGGACTGGAATCCACCGCGGGACAGGCAGGCAGCTGGCAAGAAGGAATGAAACGTTCCCGGCTATGAGGATGCATAGAACCGCCCAGCGTCTCCTTCCCTTCCCGGGCAGAGCGGCCTGCCTGAGCCGGCGGAGGGAGCCTGGAGCACAGCCTCATCTGCCCCGCGCTCTGCCCTAACACCTGACTTGGCCCTTGTCGGGGTAGTGCTCCCATGCAGCCGCACAGCCCCAGGCAGGGATGCTCCTGGCAAACCGGGAAGGAAGGGAAGATGCTTTGAACATATGAAAGGCTGGTACCAGATGTCAAATGAATGTCATGGAAATCGCTCCAGTTTTTCAACACGCCGGGACTAATGTAATTTATTTAACTGTCTGTTTGCGGGCGGAATTCTGGAGACGGTGCTGCTTGTCATTCTATCCCACGTGAGTCACCTGCCAGCTACCTTACACTGGAAATAACTGCACAATTTGTTATACTTCAACTGATCAGGATTCAAGACACTTGACTCCTCACAGTGTGTGTAGGATCAAAGATATGGCTGCTCTCCAAAAAGTGGGGTGTTGACATCAAAGTTGAGGTTCAGTCCCTTTCAACCTTGCTCCTCTCTTTGGTACTTATATTTAAGTTCTTGTTGAAAACTTAAATAGGGCAGTGTGCGTGCGTGTGTGTGTGCATGCATGTATATCTCTGCAAGCACATATGTTTCTGTACATACACATAGCTCCACATGCTTACAGACAAGTGCTCACATGCTTACAGACACACATGCTTATGAGTTCATGTGTATGCACACATGTGAATTTTCAGAACGCACACACATCTCTGTGTGCATGTGCCCGTGTGAACGTGCATGTGCATGAGTGCCTGTGTGCACATGTGCACACATGTGTGTAGATTTCAGCCGTGGACCAAGCTCCCACTCTACGTGGAACGGACAGTGAAAGTGTCTCTGGATTCACTTGGCTCCCACCCACGTCCTCTGAGGGACGGCCAGGTGCCCGCGGCGGGCAGCCCCAGCACAGCTGCGTCGTCCTGGAAGTTGCTTTGACAGCCCGTCTGCTCACCTGGGCCTGGTCTGGGAGGCTGAGCCCCAATCTGCTCTCCCATCAGGATAAACAACACTCGATGCTTTGCTCTCTTTCTTGTGGGGGCTCTCACGCCTCCTCGTTTTTCCTTTCTCCCCCTCCCTCCCTGTAGGAAGCCTCGGAGAGCAAATGTCTGGAGGGGCGATGATCAAGGCCTCCTTTTACCTGTTCCAGGTGCCGGCAGCAGGCACGGGGTTTGTTATGCCGGGAGCTTAAAACAACAAAAGTGCGCTGGACTGGACGCTGCTAAAAGCCGGCGCGCACGGATTCCTGACGGAGATAATGTCCCTGTCTGCCGGGCAGGGATACCTGCTTCTTTAAAAGGGGCTGAAGGTAACCTGCGCTAGAATCCCAGGCCGAATACTTTCATGTCTGACTCACTAAGCTGGAGTGCACTCCACGTTACATGTGCCTTTATATTAGCGAGTTTAAAGCATTCCTTTCAAAGCCGGTGCTTGGCTCACGATGAAAGGCAGCCAAACAGCTTATTCTGAGTTACATTCGATAATTACATAAGTAACCCTTTCCATACGAGATATGCAAATAATGCACTATTCTTTCTATAATTACTCTGTGGACACGGTTTGATAAAATCCCAAGACTGTAATACATGTTTACGGAGGAGATTAGCAGGCCGGCTGCTCTCTGAACGGAAGGCCTGAAGTCGGAATGCGGGACTGGCAGGGCTGGGAGACGGCCTGGAACCAGCCGGATGAAGGCCGGGAGCCGGGCGGAGGGGGCGCAGCTGCAGCCAGAGCGTGGCCTCCGTCCAGCCTTCGCCGCTCCTCGGCCCGGAGCCCCCACGCCGCAGTGCCCCCTGGAAAGACCAGTCCCCTCTCGAGGCCTGGCGCATCTGCCGGGCTGGGCGGGAAGTGCCTCTGTCGGAGCTTCAGTTCGTGTCTTAACTTACCCCTGGCTGACGGGCCGCCCGCTCTGGAAGCGGAAACGGGCAGATTCGGCTGGGATCCGAGGCCTCAGCCCTCCTGCACAGACATACTTTAAAAACAGATTCTTTTAGGTGTAATTCCTTATCACCACACAAACCACCAGAGTCGAGAGGCTTGCCACCTGGTTTTTCCTAATCCCGTGCAGAGGGGCTTCGTGGCAGCTCCGATGGATTCTTCCAGACATGTACCTGGGTCTGAAAGCTCAGACACACGCAAACGCCCCAGGCAGGGGCTGCTGGCGCCACGCTGCAGACACGCACTTCGTGCTTGGTGCTTGGTGAGTGCCCTGCCTCAGCGGTCTGCTTCTGGGCGCCGACAGTGGGGTTGAAGCTCCATCCTCACCCGGGCCAAGGCCCTCTCCCACCCCTGACCCATGGACGCCAGCGAGAGCTCATTCATTCGCCAAAAGTTCTTTGTGGGTGCTGCTGTGTGCCATCGGTGTCCAGGCACTCGGGGTCCACTGGGCAAGGCCCAGCTCCCTAGGAGCTGCAGTTCTGTGGGGGAGGGTACAGGCACCGAGAAAGGAACTAGCGGTTCGGCCTGGGACAGGCGGTGGTGGTGCAGAAAGGAGACGGGAGGGGTGGGTGCAGAGTAAGGCCGCGGGCGCGAGGTCTTGCCGAGAAGGGCAGGGAGCCCAGGGCGGCAGGAAGTGAGGGAGCTCGCCCCCTGGCAGGCCGGCCTTGTGGGGCGGAGTGTCCCAGGCAGAGAAGGGCAAGCGGAGAGGCTGTGGCAGGTGGCGGTGAGGACACAGGGGAAGGTGAGGGGTGCGGGCCACGTGGGCCTGGGAGCCCGAGGCTTCTCCCGAGAGAACTGGGAAGAGCTGGGCAGGGTCCTCGGTGTGCCCGGCTCTCAGGACCCTGCGATGTCTGGGAACAGACCTCAGGCGGCGAGAAGGAGACGGGAGGGCTGTGGTCACCGAGGCCAGAGACGGCTCAGGCCCGGCGTCGGCAGAGACGGGCGTTCAGTTTGGACATAGCAGTCACAGAAGCTGGTTAACAGCCGCGTGGAATAATGAGTAAAGCTGCGGCTCTGTGTACGGCTCCCGCGGCTCTGTGTGCGGCTCTGCGTGCGGCTCTGTGTGCGGCTCCCGCGGCTCTGCGTGCGGCTCTGTGTGCGGCTCTGCGTGTGCTCCCGCGGCTCTGTGTGCGGCTCTGTGTGCAGCTCCCGCTGCTCTGCGTGCGGCTCTGTGTGCGGCTCTGTGTGCGGCTCTGTGTGCGGCTCTGGGTGCGGCTCTGTTTGCGGCTCTGTGTGCGGCTCCGGTGGGGGCACGCATCACCTCGGGCGCCTCACGGGCACCGCCGGCCTTTCGGCGGCTGGTGCTGCGCTTCCGGTGCCCGGGGCTGTTGACCAGTTCTGGCTCACAGCAGAGCCTGTGGTGTCATCTCTTCTGTGTGTGTTTCATCTTCATCTTACTCAGCGTGAGTGTGGGCAGGGGCATCGGCCGTGTGTGCCAGGTGGGCATCCGTTAGGAGGCATAGGAGGTGCAGGCAGCGCATGTCTCTGCAGCGGGGCAGGCGGTCCCCCCTCAGAGCTGTGTGCCCAGGACCCTGGAGCAGGTCCCTGCGACGTGCCAGCCTCGCGTCACAGGCACCTCCATCCCTGATCTTCGAGCTTGGGAAGGGCTGGGTCAGGGGTTCTTGGAGCCCCAGCTGTCACTCAAACACATCTAAATGCACGAAGAGTCTGGTCCTCCTGGTCCCAGGTCACAGAGAGGGCCACCCTGACCTCGGCACTCACTCTCCGGAGCCTCGCGCAGGCTCAGCCCGAGCTGCCCCCCGGCCACCGGCAGGGACCCTCCGGCTTGTGGGCCGCTCTTGGCCCTGAGCCCTTCCCTCCCGGCTGAAGCACCGGATCCTGCCGGGCAGATGGGCTGGAGCCCGGCCTTCTCGGCAGGCCGGTCAGAGCCCCACGCCCTGCCCACCCCCGCTGCCGACAACCCCCCCAGCAGGCCGGCCTGGAGGTCGGCTCTCGCCCACGGCCCTCCCCAGCGCGAGGCCTTGGGCGAGCATCCACAAGGGCCAGGCCTCGGTGTGCTCTGGGACCCCGGGGCCTGGAGGTGATGGCGTCGTGGCAAGGAGGCGGGACACGCGTGCAGGACCCCGGGCCTGGTAGACGAGTGCAGGCCACCTGTTACAGCTACACGAGAAACGGCCTCCCGGCCCTCGCTGGTGTGGCTCAGTGGATGGAGTGTCGGCCTGCGGACTGAAGGGTCTCGGGTCCGATTCCTGGTCAAGGGCATGCCTGAGTTGTGGGCTCCATCCTCAGTAGGGGGCATGCAGGAGTCAGCCTACCACTGATTCTCATCATTGATGTCACTATCTCTCCCTCTCCCTTCCTCTCTGAAATCAATAAAAAAAGTTTTAATGTCTGTTTTTTTTTTAAAGAGAGATGGCCTCCCATTCATCCGTTTCTAGAGTCAGAACTCCCTCTCCACCCGATAGAATCTCCGCGGTGATGAGACGTTCACTATTTGTCCGCCACAGTCTGTGTGAGCCCTGCTGCCCGCCAGGCTCAGCATGGCAGCACTCACCTTGCTCACGGGGGGGGGGGGGGCAATCCAGGAGACAAGTCGCTGATGAACGTTTTGGTGGGACTCACACGTCAGATGCATTTTCTCTAAGGCAGCTCCCAGGAGGGACGAGAGCCCTGGCCTGTGTCGCTCAGTGGTCAGAGCATCCACCTGCACACCCAAAGGTCTTGGGTTCGATTCCCAGTCAAGGCCACCTCTCTGGGCTGCAGGTTTGATTCTCTCTTGCTCTCTTTCTCCCCCTTTCTTCCTTGCCATTGTCTTTGGAAAACCAATGGAGGAAATGGTCTCAGGTGAGGGTTAACAATAGCCAGGACAAGAGAGCCAGAGGGGGAGCAGCGTGTTCCTGCGGGGAGGAGGCCGAGTTCAGAGGCTCACTGCTCGCACAGGGAGAGCAGCCCGTCGTGGGCAGAGGCGGCGAGGCCTGCAGTTGGCACCCCTGGGAAGGGAGCTGGATGCCCAGGGCGGCTGGTGCATCCGGGGCCCTGCCGCCACCTCAGGGAGGGGACCACTCCTGCCCTGTTGCCATGCCAACTCGAGCCACCGTTTGGAGAAGGCAAGAAGAAAGCGCATCTTTGCTCTGAAGTTCCGCCTCTGAGCTGTTGGGAGTGCACCGGCTGGCCCCGCGCTGTTCACCGCGTGGGCAGTGCTCACCGTCCTCCTTCAGCTCCGTCCGTGCCACCTGGGACTGCCGACCGCGGCGTGCGCAGTGCCCCCGAACAGTGCTGCGCCCATGGTACATTCCAAGGCCACTTTCCTGCTAAAAAACCAAGCAGTTTATGTTTATGATGGAGAAACTGGATAAGAAAACAATATTTGTTTCTTAAAAAATAACCTCTTCCTGCCTGCCAGAGCTCCTCTGATGGTGAGGTCCAGAGAGAGCCGCGCCCAGGCCAGAGACAACCGTGTGTGTGTGTGTGTGTGTGTGTGTGTGTGTGTGTGTGTATGTGGTCAGCCTGGGGCGGGACGCGGGTGTGGCGCTGCTCCCAGGCTAGCTCCTGCCTCTGAAAGCAGGGCAGCTGTGTGCCGGGCTCTGTCACAGTGCGTTGGGGGGGGGGGGGGGGTGTAAAACTGGCGCTGCAGGGGACGGTGCCCCTAAGTGGAATAGTACATGTCCGTCCGGTCCGTGCCCTGGAGCTGCCGGTCAAGGGTGACAGTTTTGCCCGCATCACCGCCATCTCTTCCGCCTTTTCCAGGCCCGACCGCCCCGTTCCCCAGCACTGGCAGGAGCCCCTTCTGGCCTGAGTGCCGGCGTTCTGACCTCCTGTCCCTGGGTCCGAGGCCCGCTCTCCGTCCCGTGGTGTCCTGGCCTCGTTTGTGCGGAGTGTGACGGCAGCTGGAACCGCAGGGACCTGCTCCCGTCCCTCAGGCCGTGCGGCGGCGACAGCCAGTGCAGCCCGCCCGTGGCTGTGTGGAACGTGGACCCGGCCCGGCGTGGTCCGACTTCGCTGCTGGAAACGGTGGCTCTGAGAGCCAGAGGGCCGTGTCTGTGGGGACTTGAGAGTTTGGAAAGGATAGACATTGCCAGGGAGCTCCCCGACAGCAGTGAGGGGCCCCTGCTCCGGACTGCGGCCCCGCCCCCGCCTGTGGCGCAGCCTCCTCACCCCGCCTGGCAGACACCCCTTACTCCAGCCCGGTGGTGCTGACACCTGGATGAAGACCCAGCCCCCTGGTGCCCTGAGCTGTCTGTCTGTTCCTCCTGGTGCCCTTTGCTGTCTGTCTGTCCCTCCTGATGCCCCTGAGCTGTCTGTCTGACCCACCGCACCAGGAGGCCAGGAGCCTCGGTGGCAAGGATGCATTCCCCCTTGTACATTGAGGGCCCTGGAGTGACCTCGGCTGCCCCCAGCACAGGTGTGCCATGGTGTTTTAACCTGAATTTCATCATTATTAGGCTCCTTAAAACTTCTTTTTGTTATTGTTAATCCTCACTGGAGGATCTTTTTTCCACTGATTTTTAGAGAGAGCTGGAGTGTGGGAGGAAATGGGGCCAGGGGATCGAACCCAGGTACATGGCCTTGACTGGGAATCGAACCTTCGGCCCTCACTGTAAATGCTGAGTAGCACAGCCCAGGCTCCTTACAACCTTTACACTCGTGTGTGTGTGTGTGTGTGTGTGTGTGTGAGTGTGTGTGTGTGTGTGTGTGTGTGTGTGTGTGTTGTGAGGTGGCACAGGAGGAGATGAAAACACTGAGTGGCCATGGGGCTGAAGGACTCTGAGCCTCTCTCCACAGGGACGGAGGGAGGGCCTGGGTGTGAGAGCTGAGGCCTGGGCCCAGGCGGCCTGCAGGTCCCGGGGGTCATCTGTGTGCGGCCCAGGAGGGTGGGTAGAGGACGGAAAGAGGGCCGGAATGTGTATTAGGGGACCTCCCACGTGTGAAGCCTGGTTAGTGTGTACCTGCGTGAGCTGTGTGTGTGCATGTGCACACGTTTGGGGAAAAAGAAACCATTTCCATCAACACCCTGCGGCCTCCTGGTGGTGGGCGGGGCTGCCCCGGCCGGCGGCACCAGCACGTGTGCTGCAGAGTCCACAGGGAGGCAGGCTCTCTCCCAGCCGGCAGAGCAGCCACACGTGGAAAACACACAACACTTTAGCCGTGGGATGTCTAGCAAGAATGGAGACAGCCCCGGCGACAGCAAATGTGTATGTGTCATCCGCTGGCGGCCCTCACCTGCCGGGCGGCATGGAGAGTCCGTCCCTCTCCCTTACTAGTGAGTCAGTGAGTGCTCAGGGCTAATGGGTAGCTGCCAATTCTCAGAATAAATTTATGAACCGCATTATAATTTGGCATGCTTAATAAGCACTCAGCTTCACTTTTTGGATGATACCAAAATGGAATCAATTAATTAAAATACCGACTCATTCCGGAGAGGCTGCGAGGCCGCTGTGTGACATGGACATAACGTGAAATCAGAGGAAAGATGAAGATGAATGCGAGAGAAAGCTCAGAGGACGTCGGCGGTGAAATTAATACACCAAACGTCCCCAAACGCCGTGCATGGCTGTCAAGGCCAGCCAGAAAATCAGGGACCGTTGTTTTTGCCACGTTCAGGGAGCGTGGCCCATCCGGGGAGGCGTTAGGATCAGGTCAGCAGTAAGCTAACAGCTAACATCAGAGGCCTCATGTCAAAGGTCTCCAGCAGAGTATGGAAATTAATCTGTGCTAAATTAAGAAAAGAAGAGCTTCCGTGAGCCTAATTACAAGATAAATTACATTGGATTTTAACTTGCCCAGGGCTCTCACAATCACAGAGTTCAGGGGCCTGCTCGCTTGTGAGTATCTCTCGAAACTAAACTGAGACGGCAGTCACTCAGTATCACTAAAATATCACTCGAGTTAACACTTCAGGGCCCCAAAAGATGGCTGGATGTCCAAAACACCGGGGCCAACCCTTATTTTTATACCCGGTGCAGACAGTCCAGACCACGTGGAGCTTTCACTCTTGACCTTCAGTAAGTCAAGAGTGGGTAGAAGAGGACGTGAGGGCCCCTGCCCCCACTTTTTGGATGCTTGGGCTGTGGTGACATCTGTCGGTGTCTGCCCACTGTTCTACAAACCATGTGAGCTGGTATCCTGGGGTACCAGGCATCGACCCCAAGGTAGCACATCATGTGTGTGTCCTGTGGAGGGTCCAGCTGCTCCGTCCGTTTCCACAGCTGCCAGCCAGGAGGCCACTGAGCGCACTTGGGCTGTGGTCTGTCTGATGGAGGTGTGCTCTCAGTACAAAATACACAATGGAGCTTAAACATTTATTATGAAAATAAGTCCCCAGCTCCACCAGGGTCCCCGATGTCTGTGCCGGAGGAACTGGAGGAGGAAAAGACTCAGAACACATGGAGCCAGGGCCTGTCTATGAGAGTCTGCGACCCCAGGCCTCGCAGCATGGTGATCAGTGAGGCTGGTCAGGATGGGACTTCTCTTGATAAGAATACTAGAGGCCAATTAGTGCACGGGTGGGGTCCCTCAGCCTGGCTGGCTATTGGAGCTGGCCGAGGGGGTTGAGGGGATTAAGTGGGGGAGGGATCGAGGGAGGTTGGCCAGCTGCGGGAGGTTAGCTGTGAGAGCACACTGTCCACTAGGAGGAAGCCCCTGCATTGAGTGTCTGTCCCCTGGTGGTCAGTGTGTGTCATAGTGACTGGTCACTGGTTATTCTGGTCATTTGGTTGTAATAGTCACTTAGGCTTTCATATATATATATATATATATATATATAGAGAGAGAGAGAGAGAGAGAGAGAGAGAAAGAGAGAGAGAGAGAGAGAGAGAGAGAGAACTAGAGGCCTGGTACACGAAATTCGTGCATGGGGGGTGTCTCTCAGCCCAGCCTTCACCCTCTCAAATCTGGGACCCCTCAGGATCAAGCCTAAACTGGTAGTCAAACATCCCTCTCACAATCTAGGACTGCTGGCTCCTAACCACTCACCTGCCTGCCTACCTGATTGCCCCTGACTACTTCTGCCCGCCAGCCTGATCCCCCCTAACTGCTCCCCTGCCAGCCTTATTGCCCCCTACTGCCCTCCCCTGCCAGCCTTCTTGTGGTGGCCATCTTGTGGTGGCCATCTTGTGATGATGTGAGGGCATTGTACAAGGGCATGAGGGCACAAGGGCATGATAGCCACCTAGGCTTTTATTAGTATAGATACTTTCCAATAAGGCTCACACAAACTTACATGAGTTAATATTCTTTTGACTACTTGGCTACAAACTGTGTGAAACGCAATAAACTGGGGTGGCCACGTGGTGCTGCACACTTTTGGCATTGCAGTGTATCGTAGCACATCCTGTGCAACTGGCGTGTCCCACCCCGGTGGTTCTGATTTCCATAAGTGACAAGCAAAACTGCCCTGCCACAGTGCGACAGCTTACAGAAATATGGGTCTGGGGCCCTTATAAATATGTCAATAAGCCAAAGCTGGTTTGGCTCAGTGGTAGAGCGTCGGTCTGCAGACTGAAAGGTCCCGGGTTCGATTCCGGTCAAGGGTATGTACCTGGGTTGTGGGCACATCACCGGTAGGGGGTGTGCAAGAGGCAGCTGGTCGATGTTTCTCTCTCATCGACATTTCTAGCTCTCTATCTCTCTCCCTTCCTCTCTGTACAAAATCAATAAAATATATTAAAAAATATGTCAATAAGAAGTTTAATCACTCCATTAAATAGCCTCACAGAGCACGGCAGATGTTCTCTTTAAAATTAAAAAAATAGCCGAAACCGGTTTGGCTCAATGGATAGAGTGTCGGCTTGGGGACTCAAGGGACCCGGGTTCGATTCCGGTCAAGGGCATGTACCTTGGTTGCGGGCATATCCCCAGTAGGGGGTGTGCAAGAGGCAGCTGATTAATGACTCTCTCTCATCGATGTTTCTAGCTCTCTATCTCTCTCCCTTCCTCTCTGTACAAAATCAATAAAATATATATATATATATATATATATATATATATATATATATATATATATATATATTAAATTGATTTTAGAGAGGAAGGGAGAGGGAGAGAAAGATAGAAACATCAATGATGAGAGAGAATCATTAATCTGCTGGGGATTGAGCCTGCAACTCAGGCATGTGCCCTGACTGGGAATTGAACCCTGACCTCTTGGTTCATAAGTCAATGCCCAACCACTGAGCCATGCTGGCCGAGCATAGCAGTGATTCTAAAATGCATTTGAACCCCTCCTGTGTATGCCTGACATTTCTGTAAATTCTGTTTTTTTTTTTTTGCATCGACTGTAATAAAATGGAGATGTAATAGGAAGCGAGGCTCCCAGGGGGAGGTACTCATAAGCAGACAGAGACTGGCACTTTGTAGAAAACAGTGCTATGAAGGTGGGTGATGAGTTCATAAAGATGTATGTTGCTTTTGGCCCCAGCCATTTGCTCAGTGGTTAGAGTGCCAGTCAGCTCCAGCACTGAAGTGTCTCGGGTTCAATCCTGGTCAAGGGCATGCACCTGGGTTGCAGGTTTGATTCCTGCCCTCACCAGGGCATGTGTGGGAGGTAACCAATTGATGTCTCTCTCTGACCTTAATGTTTCTCTCTCCCTCACTTTCTTTCTCCTTTCTACTCTCTCTAAAAATCAATGGAAAAAATACCCTTGGGTGAGGATTAACAACAGTAACAAAATACGTTGCTCTCCCATTTTGTGGTGTCTGCTAATGTCTAATCCACTGAGTCTTTTCTCATTCTAAATGAAGATTCACTTTCATAGCTAGTTTTGCATTTAGAGTTTGTGTTATTTTTAAAAGTAATCTCCCACATCCCCAGTGAGTAGCCCTCATGGTGGTCTGGATGCTGTGGGGGACCCTGGCCCCTCGGGTGGCCTGTGCTCTTGTCACACTGACCAGGACACAGCGACGCTGAGGTTCTCTGGACTGTGACCCGCCAGCAGCCTCTCTCCTCTCCTGATGGAGAACAACCCGTCTGCGGTCCCCACTTGCCCCGCAGCCCCATTCACCAAACGGCTGGCCATGCACTCGGCTGTGCTTGGTGGCTGCTAAGTGGCAGCATGGTGAGCATGCCTCAGGCCACCTTGCTTCCTGAGTGTCACCGATGCCACTCAGCAGGGAGGCGAGTGGTGAAGTGCCGGGTGCGGTGGCAACAGATATGGAGTGTGGAGTCCAAGTGGAGCCAGCCGAGGGCCAGGACCCATGGCAGTGGTTGTGTGTGGCCATTAGGCACCTCAGGGCACACAGAGCTGGCCAGGAGCCAGCAAGTGGTGGGAGGTAGACAGCCCCCAGGACTCAGAAAGATGGACCAGGGGACACGCACAGGCTCTGGCCATTGCCTGCAGGGTCCCCAGGGCCAGCCACAGGGGCCCGAGCCACTAGCAGCCCTCTCGGTGCCCAGCGGGTGGCAGGACAAGAAGGTGCAGGCGGGAGGGTGGGGTTCCCACCAAACCCAGCCCTCTGTGGCACTTCGGTCTCAGCACTGGCTGCTCCTCAGATACAGTGGCTTTCCCGTCTCTGCACCCGGACTGCTCTCAGCCCTGCTGGTGCCCTCAACCTCCCACGTGTCCTACGACTTTGGGCTGAAGGAATCCTCAGGGAAGGTATCCCAAGAACCAGGAGGGCGTGCCCAGCCAGGAAGAGGGCAGCAGGCCAGGTTGGTCACTGTTGTCACTATTGTCATGGTGACTGCCGTGGTGACTGCCTGGTGACTGCCGTGGTGACTGTCCTGGTGACTGTCCTGGTGACTGCCATGGTGATTGTCCTGGTGACTGTCTTGGTGACTGTCCTCGTGACTGCTGTGGTGACTGTCCTCGTGACTGCTGTGGTGACTGCCATGGAGACTGTCCTGGTGACTGCGATGGTGACTGTCCTGGTGACTGTCTGGTGACTGCCATGGTGACTGTCCTGTGACTGTCCTAGTGACTGTCCTGGTGACTACCTTGGTGACTGTCCTGGTGACTGTCCTGTGACTGTCCTGGTGACTGTCCTGTGACTGTCCTGGTGACTGCCATAAAGACTGTCCTGGTGACTGTCCAGGCCCAACCGCGTGCTACTAGAAAGCAGTGGATGAAGTGACATGCTCCTAGAAAAGAGAGGCCGTAGAATTAACGCGCTGGCTGTAGAGTGTAGACCATACAGTAAAGGCACCAAAGGTCAGAGATGATATTTTACATTAAGATACCATCAGAAGAAAGATACACATTGGTACAAATTTTTAAGCATTACATTGTCTGCAGGTGGATACATCAATGCTGTCAACTCAAGAGACAGGACAGAAACAAAATGTAATAGAAGACTCCATATATCAGTATTTCTGCCCACCTTCAGCAGATGAAGCAAATTTTTGTTGTTTTTGTTAATCCTCACCCGAGGATATTTTTTCCATTGATTTTTAGAGAGTGGAAGGGGAGGGAGAGAGAGAGAAACATCAATGAGAGAGAGATTCATCATTTGGTTGCTTCCCACATGCACCCTTACCAGGGTTGGGGATCGAACCTTTAACCCAAGTATGTGCCCTTGACTGGAAATCAAAGCCCAAATCCTTCAGTGTGCAGGATAATACTCTAACCACTGAGAACACCGGCCAGGGCAGATGAAGCAAATTTTGAAGAAAAAAATAGAAAGGACGAGTAAAGAAATTAAGAATGGTTTAATAATTTAATATAGAAATTAATATCCTACAGGAAATATACTTTTCTCAACATCCATGGAAAATTTGCTAAAATGCATAAAATATTATGCCATAAATAAAATATCTAATTTGGCAAAAGCAGAATGTATTCAGGTTGTATAGTAGGACCACAACATACACATAAAAAGGAAAGGAAGGAAGGCGGAGGGAGGAGGGATTAAGACATAATAAGATAGTAAGAGGAGGAAGGAGAGTAGGAAGAGGAAAAGACAAAAAGAAAAAGAAAGAGAAGGAAATAGGCATAAAGGAAGAAAAGAAAGAAAAAAGACATGGTAAATCAAAATAAGAAAAATGTTCCATTAACTTAGCTGTATTCTTAAGCAAGAAATTTAACCTTTCCTTGAATCTATAAAATGAGAGAAAACATGAGAGTTGAGTCATATGATGCATGCAATATCACTTAGCCTATTTCTTGGTATATTGTAAATGCTCAAAAATTAACTTCAAGAAAGAACACATGCCAAATCCTACAAACCAATCTTTTAACCAGTGCAGATGCAAACATCTTAAGTAAAATATTATAAAGATGAACTTGGGATGATATTGGAAGAATAGCACATAAAGAACAAATTGCACTTTAAGCTTTTTATGCAAGATTGGTTCTATTTTAGGTTAAATGTGAATATAATTCAACATGCAGGTACTTCAAAAATATGAATCATAAACTCAGCTGATGTTTTAAATGCACTGATGAAAAACACCCATTCCTGATTAAAAGAAGAGGAGAACCCTCTTAATAAACGAGGAATATATCTCTGATGTCGGGACAGACTCGCCGAAAGCACAGCCAGCATTTCTGCTTTACGGCAGACTGGCCCATTTATCTTCAGAATACAACACGGAGACGGCTGCTGTAATGACTGTTGCCCACATTACTCTTAAAGTCCAAAACAAAGCAATAAAATAAGAAAATGAATTGTAGTTATAAATATTGCAAAGCATTATGGGTTTAACTATGTCACCCCAAAATTCATATCCCAACTCCTATACCCAGACGTGACCTTATTTGAAAATGGGGTCTTTGAAGATGATCAAGTTTATATAGGCCATTGGGGTGGACCCTAATTCAATATGACAAATGTCCTTTACAATGGGTAAATTTGGGTACAGAGACAGACGCACGAGGGCAAATGCCATGAGGATGATGGCGGAGAGGGCTAATGTGGCTGTGAGGCAAGGTGCATCCCAATGACCAGAGACAGCCAGAAGCCCAGTGAGGAGCCGGGACCATCTCCAGGGAAGGAGGCAACTCTGCTGGCATCTTACCCTTGGACTTAGAGCTCCCAGACCAGAGGCGGTGGGCCCCTGCCTCAGCCCCAGCTTGTGGTGTGTTGTCATGGCAGGCCCAGCTTGTGGTGTGTTGCTTTGGCAGCCCCAGCTGTGGTGCATTGTTATGACAGCCTCAGCAAATGAGCACACAATGAAAGAAATTCAATCACTTATAAATGAACCAAATATTTTCTAAAAACTTAAGTAATCAGGTAAAAACAATATATTAGAACTAATGAATGAAGTAACTGAGATTGTTAAGTATAAAATAAATATACAATGAGGGCTTACATATAGGATACAAAGAACAAATTTAAAATGTAATGGGAAAAGGATCCAATTTTCAGTAGTAAAAATATAAAATATAAACAAAATGCCTGGTTGTCCTTCACTGGGTTGTGTGATGGATGCATGACATAAAATACTTTTTTGTTAGAATATTGAATATGTAGACAACAAAAATAGGTCTTAAAATATATTATCTGTGAGCCTTGGCCAGGTAGCTCAGCTGAAGGTTTCAGGTTTGATTTCTGGTCAAGGCACATACAAGAATCAACCAATTAGAGAGATCCAAGATGGCGACCTAAGTAAACACCTAAATTGCTGCCTTGCACAAAAATTTCAAAACTACAACTAAAAAACAAAACACCTATCACCCAGAACCATGGGAAAGCTGGCTGAGTGGAAGTTCTACAACTAGAAGGAAAGAAAAAAGAGCATTCAGGGCACAAGCTCTGAAAAGCTGAGGTAACGGAGGAGCACACTATCTGGGTTGGCAGTGGGCATTGCTTTCTTCAATCCAAAGGGAGACAAGCTCCCTATTTCTCTGAAATTCAGTTTCTGGGGAGACGTGGGGGACCCAACCTTCTATAGGGAGAAGCTGCACTGTCTGCCATTGGGTCGGAAAGTGAGGGTGGCTTGCTTGCAGAGCCACCTGCGGGAATAATTGCTTGCTGTGCTGGAGCGAGGGACACAGGGATGTGGTCAGAAGTGCAGGGTTGGCGGGTTGGCAGCCATTGCTGTTTGCCACGCCCTCGCCTGGTGATGCCCTGAGACCACACCCCACTCAACCTACAAGCCCACCCAAGCTCCAAGCAGCGACTTTTGCATATGAATGGCCTTCCCTATTGCAGTTTAACCTAGCAAACTTGCAACCTGGTGCAGACAGCTCCAAAGCCTCCAAGCTCCAAGCAGGGAAGAGAGGACTGTGGTTCTCGCTGTAGCTCCTGCAGGGTGGCCTCAGACAGTAGCTGACCTGTACCCCATTGGAGATCCAGAAGCCAGTGTACCTAGTGGTCAGTGTGAGACACCAGATTTCAACTCCTCACATGCATAAGTGACACATTTGGGAGGCGGACTCAGTAAGCACCAAAGCCCCACTGAAACAAGGCCTGCACCATAAGCATGTATCCAGCACAGCAGTTCTTCCATTATAGACACAGTGGGTCCTCACAGCCAATTGGCCTGAAGGTCCTCCCAGTGTACCAACAGCAATCAAAGCTTACCTACACCAAGACTTTGCACTCAGTCCACAAAGGGATGTACCAAGAGCACCCACCTCAGGTCATTGGGAAGGCTGAGCTACTGGCCCCTATAGGTCACCTACCACACAAAGCCACTCTATCAACACAGAGAAGCAGCTAAAATGCAGAGACACAGAAACATGTCATGAATAAAAGAAATGGAGGAAAGCAAACTACTGGATCACACAGAGTTCAAAACAATACTTATAAGGTTATTCAAGAATCTTCTAAAAACCACTGAGAAACTTGAAGAGACCTTCAAGGACCTTAATGAGAATGCCAAAAAAAAAAAAAAAAAAAAAAAAAAAAAAAAGGAAAAGGACCAGTCAGAAATTAAGCATACACTGTCTGAAATAAATAATATACAGAAACTCAACTGTAGATCAACGTGCCCCAAGAATCAAACCAAAGATCTGAAATATGAGGAAACAAAAAGCACCCAACCAGAAAAAAGAATCCACAAATATGAAGATAGTGTAAGTAGCCTCTGGGACAACTTTAAGTGTACCAACATTCGAATTTTTGGGGTGCCAGAAGAAGAGAGAGAGAGAGCAAAATATTGAAAACCTATTAGAAGAAATAAAGACAGAAAACTTTCCCTACCTGGTGAAAGAAATAGGCTTACAAGTTCAGGAAGCGCACAGAACACCAAACAAGAAGAATCCAAAGAGGACCACACCAAGATACATCATAATTAAAATGCCAAGGGTAAAAGACAAAGAGAGAATCTTGAAAGCAGCAGGAGAAAAACAGTTAGTTACCTACAAGGGAGTACCCATAAGACTGTCAACTGATTTCTCAACAGAAACTATGTAGGCCAAAAGGGAGTGGCAAGAAATATTCAAAGTGATGAACAGCAAGAACCTATAACCAAGATTACTCTACCCAGCAAAGCTATCATTCAGAATTGAAGGTCAGATAAAGAGCTTCACAGACAAGAAAAGGAGTTCATCACCACTAGGATTTCATGAAATGCTGAAGGGTATTCTTTAATAAGAGGAAAAAGAAGAAAAAGGTAAAGATAAAAATTATGAATAACAGAAAGACATCAAATACTTACCTACCAACAAGTAAATCCAAAAATCAAGTGAATAAAAAATCTGAAGAACAGAATGGACTGGTGCATATAATAGAATCATGGACATAGAAAGGGAGTGGACTGACAATTCTCAGGGGGAAGGAGATATGACGGGTGTGAGAAGAGATTGGACAAAAATCTTACACCTATAGATGAAGACAGTGGCGGGGTTAAGGGGCATGGGATGGGGTGGAGAATCAGGTGGAGGGGAGCTATGGTGGGGGCATAAGAGAAACACCAATAATAATCTGAACAATAAAGATTTATTTAAAAAAAAGAATCAACCAATGAATGCATCAATAAATGAGACATGAAATCAATGTTTCTTTCAAATCAATAAAATAAAATATACTGCATGTGAAAAGAATAAGGACTGAGATCCATGGCAACATTTGACACATTTACCCACACACAGAAACAGTGCCCTTTTTCGTGGAAGCAAAAGATACACATGGCAGCACTCATCTCTTCCAGAGAATGGGAAGTGGGGCAAAAAGAAATAGCCGCCTGAATAAACAAAGCAAGAGACCAGGTGAAGGATGTGACTGAGATAGGAACAATAGCACATTTCTTTTAAAATGTACGCAGTCCAACCCAGCTTGCAATGGCTAAGTGGTTAGAGCATCGGCCCATTCACCAAAGAGTTGCCGATTTGATTTCTGGTCAACGGCATGTACCTGAGTAGCAGGCTCAATCCCTGTTCCTGGTTTGAGAGAGTGTGGAAAGCAACCAATTGATGTGTGTCTCTCTCACATCAATGTTTCTCTCTCCTCACTTTCACTCTCTAAAAATCAATGGAAAAAGTATCCTTGGGTGAGGATTACTAACACATGTACACAGTCCAGTCAAACCCTAACCCTATAGGCATTTTCGATGTTGCTTTTAAATCCTTAAAAATGTTTCATCTAGAACAGTGTCTCCCAAAGTGTGGTATGCGTACCCCCAGGAGTATGGGAAGAGTTTGGTGGGGGTATGCCTTGCACCGGAGTTTGGTGGGGATATGCACTGCATCGTGCTTAGCTGCACCTAATTCTACGTTCTCATGAGTACGAGAGGTACTCAGCATTACGAAAATTATAGAAGGGGTACACATATGTCAAAAGTTTGGGAAACACTCATCTAGAACAACCAGTTTATTAAAATAGACAAGGCAGCTCAAAGACCAAGGGGTCATGTTGAGGGCCTTGCCCAGTGTGGGAGGCAGAATAATGAGACACCCTAGTCCCGACACCTGTGCTGTGTTGCCTTCTATGGCAGAGTCGCTGTGGAGGATTTTGAGATGGGGATTATTCTGGATTACCTGAGCGAGTCCAGTGTAGTCACAAGGGTCTTGTAAGTGGGAGGCAAGAGCATCAGGGAGGGGAAAAGAGATGTAACAGTGGAAGCAGAGATGGGAGAGAGAAAACACTTGGCTGTTTTGTTGACGATGGAGGAAGATGTGACAAGGAATGGAACGCAGACGCCCCTCTGGAGAGTGCACAGAGCCCTGGCGGGACCAGGGCCCCGCCAACACCTCGATGCTAGGACTTCTGACCCCAGACGATCAGCCAGGGCAGTGTTGGTTTCCTCGCTTTGGAAGAGAACCAAAACATTGAGAGTATTCAGGGCTGAAGGAAATGGGCAAACTTGTTCAGGGGACTCTGCTGAGAAGATGCCTGGTCGGTGTGTTGGAATCGCTTCAGGAGAGTGAGGACCAGACTAGGGTTTGTCTAAATGGCTTCAGTGTGGCCAGTTATGTTTGTGACCCAGTCAAGCATTGCAAGTAACGTAGAGCCTCATCGTTTAGACTGGAATAGAGGAAGCAGCCCAAAATGATGCCCGTGTTTGTCGGTACTGACAACAGATCGCGATATAAACTTCGGTGAGTAAAAGTGCAGGTAACAAAATACACAACAAACAAGTCTGACGAAGTGAATGAAACGAGCCTCCAGAAGGCTAAGAGCCTGCCCCGTGAAAAGCCCATGATCAATAAGAGTCAAAAGGCAGGAAAAGACAATTCACACACGCGAAACACGCACCGCCAGGAACAGCCAAAACATCCCAAACCTCACGAGTGAGCAGAGAAGTGCAGGAACGTGTCTTTCTCCTTTCTTCTATCATGTTGGTAGGACACAAATATTTTATGTTCTTTGGCTTACAACTCCTGGCTGTTTCTAAAGGTCAAACCTATTGTCAGGAGATGATTTAATGCCCACACAGTTGCCCTTCCACCGTGGACTTACCCATAGAGGATTGTTAATGTTATTGCAGTGGCCAGTGTTCTCAGCAAGCCCCTGAGGCAGCCCGGCTTGGATGGAGTCCACTGAGCTCTCTCAGGACGATTTTAATTTGATCAATTTCTCCGATTTATAAAGCTGGGATTTTTTTTTTTTTTTTTTTAGCTTAGCACAACTGCATTATCTCATGAAGCCTTTACAGATGGGAACCGCCAACGTGCACCAAACCAGCCACAGTCCAGCGAACACCATGCCTGTGTGGTGGGCCTGCGCCAACCTTCCCAAGTGCCATCCACAGATATTACCTTCAGTTTTGGACGGAGCGTCCTGCTCACTCAGCTACGTCCACTCGTCAGAGCAGATGAGACTCAACTTCAAACCAGTGACCTGACCTTGGCAGTGGACGCTGGCCAGCAGGAGCAGAGGATGCCATTGGAACGCCGGGGTGCCTGTCGAGGGCGTCGTGGAAACAGATTGGTCAAAGAGAGCGTGAGGGTGGGGACATCCGGCTCACGTGGCTTCCTGAGCCAGAGTCTTCTTCCTTTCTCTGATGCCGATTCCACCAACGAAGCTTCTTTTCCTCAAAACAAACAACAGCCTCCTCTACGAATTCTCCAACACGGGGCATCATGATTTCCCACGCAGAGCCCCGGTCTTTCTGGACTGGAGGGCACGGGGGCAGTCATTACCGCAGGAGGAAAGGCCAGAGAGAGGCCAGACAAAACGGGAAAAGGTAGAGCAGTGTCTGTGGTTCGTGCTGGACAGAGGTAGCCAGGGTCACAGAACTACCCGACAGGCGTGTGAGTGCGGAGAGGAGTGGCCACCACTGTCCGTCCGCCTCCTTCAACACGCACAGATATGACATCTATCAATATCTTTATATTTTATGTTTTTATTTCCCCCCATTGAGTTTTAGAGAGCGTGGAAAAGAGGGAGGGGAGAGAGAGAAGAAACATCGATATGAGAGAGACACATTGACTAGTTGCCTCCCACAGGTGCCCTGACAGGGACTCCCGGGATCGAATCTGCAACCCAGGTCAGGCTTTTGGCCGGAATGGAACCCGCAGCTCGTTAGTCCAGCCTATCTTTATTCTTTAACATGAAGGCTAATGTCTTGTGTGTAGAATTTCCATGAATGGAAAACCAAAACACTCAAGCAACGGATCAGTTAAGTTTTCCCGTTTTTCTTGTACCCAATTCTAATTAAGCAGCACAAATCAAATACTGACAGGCAAACCAACGGCTCCATGTCCAAACCTCTAATGCCCGAATCTTTTTTCCAGCCTCAAGTCTGAGACAGCTAGTATCCTAGTCACCAAGGGGCCAGAACAATGTTCTTAACATTTTAGGTCTTGTCACCAGGGTCTTGGGATGCCGGCATTTTAGAAAACATTCAGCCAGGCTGCCGTCACAAACCCTTTCTTCTCAAGTTCCTCTTGGCAAAACCCCACGTCATGAGCTCAAAATACATTTGAATTCTAAAGCGAACTCCGTGAGCATGACTCCACGCACGGCTCCATCACAGGCATATCCTATTAGAAGCCATAACCCAATAATCTGCTTCGGGAAGCCATTAGCCTATTACTTATTTTTGAGATGTCAGGGGGATTTTTTAGATGTGGCATTGAAAAAAAAAAATAGAAGGAAATGAAAATAAAAATGGTAATAGTTCTATAATTTAAATTTTTTTAAAAAAATTACCCTGAAATGAAATCACTACTAAAAAACTAAACACATAATTATTTCCCATGCCCTTAAAATGGAATAAGATGCTAAGCAATAAGGTTGGCCAGGGTTGAATGTTATTTATTATTATTATTACTAGAGGCCTGGTGCACGAATTCATGCATGGGTGAAGTCTGGCCAGCCTGGCCCTATCTGGGCCAGCCCGGGGGAGGAGGGGGGAAGGGGAGGGGTTGCTGGCACTGCCCCCAATCGGGTGGGGGTGGGGGGACGATCAAGAGTGGGGTTAGCCAGGGGAGAGGCTGTGGGCTGTTGGCTAACCCTGCCCCTTGGTCAAACTGGTCCAACCCTGAGTCAAGGGGACAATTTGCACATTACTCTTTTTTTATACAGGATTATTTGTAAGCCTCACCCAAGGACATTCTTAGAGAGAGGAGAGGAGAGAGACAAACATTGATGTGAGAGAGAAACGTTGGCTGCCTCCTGCACGTTCCCTGACGGGATAAAACCCAAAGCCCAGGCATATGCTCTGACTGGATATGGAACCGGCAATCCTCAGGGGCACAGGACAATGCTCCGCCACCCGACCTTCCCCAGCAGGGTGAGCTGGATTCCAGACAGTGGACCCGGCAAGCCGACGCTGCCGGAGGTCGGGGCCTTGTTCTGGGAGCGGGCCGGGCTCTGAGAGAGGGGCGCTCCCTGTGGGAAGTGCACAGCGTGTTCACCACGGAGGGCGGGGCCCGGTCACAAACCCTCAATGCAGAGTCCAGAGGCGGCACCTCCGAGGCAGTTCCAATCTGGGCTCAGGAGCCCACGAGCAGGACGGTTGAAAACAGTGTTCGTGGGCCCTGGCCCGTGACACTGAGCCACGGGCGGAGGGTCCCTGGCCGACAGGAAGGTGCCTGCTCCTGGGCCCGGGGAGCAGGCCCTGTGGAAGGCCTGGAGCAGAGGCTCCTGGGAAGCACAGGGGACCGTGGGCTGGGGGTGCAGCCTCAGCGCCACCCCGTGAGCCCACCTGCTAGGCACTGGCCCCTGACTAACGGGAGCCCAGGTGAACGAGCACTCGTCCCAGGCCGCTGCCCCGCTGCCCGCTGCCCACTGCCCCGCTGCCCACTGCCCGCTGCCCCGTGGTGGCCGAGGGCCCGGTGCTGGAGGAAGTACGTGCGCTCGCTGAGCTCAGGACCCGGGAGGTGGGCAGGGGCAGCGCCGCGCCAGGGGAGAGGGAGGAGGTGGCGTGGTGATGGTGGGGCTGTCCGCACTGGCCCTGGGCGCCAGGGCAGGAAGCCAGCGGCCCGAGGACCTGCCCCCAGGGTGTGAGTGGAGCTGAGGGAAGAGGCTCCCTGTTCTCCCAGCTTCTCCCCAGGACTTGCTCTCCACTTGGGCACGTGGGTGTGCAAACTCGGTGGGAGGGAGTGACAGGTCAGGAGCAGGGGGGAGGGCAGCAGCCAGGTCTTCCCGCCCACTTCCTGAGTAAGCACCTGGATGGAAACCTCCACCTGGTCTTGGCCCAGTGACCTTGGACTCAGGCCAAAGGGCCCCCAGGTGAATCCGAGGGCCTGAGAGCAGGCTGGAGAGGAGACAGGCCGAGAGGCGGCAAGCCAGGAGGGCGGCTCTGGGTCCCCCAACAGGCGCAGTGAGGGTGGGAAATGCCAGGCTCTGCCCATCCCGTGCCCACGCCCGGGACACATGCCAACAAGAGCGGGTCCTGGCGACCGGGCTGGTGATGGCGGCAGACTCCCCGGGAGAGAGGAGGCTGCCGGAGGGGTGGAGGTGGAGGTGCGGGGGGAGGAGACATTTAAAGGTCCCAGGAGCCTGAGTCCAGGAGAAAGTCACCCGGACATTCCCAGGTTGGGGACGTCTTTTTGCAGGACCTGGGTGGAGGCAGCTGGTGTAGCAGCCTCAGGGGGGTCTGCATTGGGGCTTCTTTTTGGTCCACCCGGGCCCATTCGCAGAGCCACCGTGTGCACCCCGCAGTAAGTCAGCAGCGACTTCAGGAGAAGCGTTCACGTCCCCCTCGACTCTGGACTTCCTGTCCCACATCTGTTTCATCGACCGACCTGGCTTCACCCATCGGCTTGTCCCCAGGCAGCAGGGGAGGGAGGAGGCTGCAGAGAACATTCTGGAAGGAGGTATGGGCGGCTCGGTTTCCATGGGCTCCCTGGTGACTCTCTCTGGCTCCCCTATGTGTCCCGAGCTGCTGTCACCCTCTCAGCGATGGTCCTCTGAGTGCCTTTATGTGAGAGAAGACAAACACCAAGCAAGCCAGCCCCCTAGGCCCTGGGTGCCATGGCAACGGAAGCCGCAGGCCCAGGGCTGGAGCTCCCCGGAGAGGCCCGTGGCCCAGGAGCGTCGTCAGCGAGTCCTGCGGTTCCTCGCACCTCAGCCTAAGCCAGCCCTCCTGGCAGGCGGCTGCAGGGCCGGTGGGGCACAGGCGACACAGCAAGGAGCGGGTCCGACAGGCCTCTGCTCCCTCCCCCCCGCGGCCTCTGCTCCCTCCCCTCCCCACCTCTGCTCCCTTCCCCCACCTCTGCTCCCTCCCCCACAGGAGTGCTGCATTGTTCAGGGAGCAAACCATGGGGTCAGACACTTTCTTTAAAAAAAATATATATATATATATATATATATATATATATATATATATATTGATTTCAGAGGGGAAGGGAGAGGGAGAGAGAGATAGAAACATCAATGATGGAGAGAATCATTGATCAATGATGAAAGAGAATCATTGATCTGCTGCATCCTGCACGCCCCCTACTGGGAATGAGCCTGCATCCCAGGCATGCACCCTGACAGGGAATTCAACATGACCTCCTGGTTCAGAGGTCGATGCTCAACCACTGAGCCACACCAGCCGGGCCTGGTGGTTTCTTTACTCCCAGCTATGCACTTAGGCAAACATAGCCTGGGAGAAGCAGTCTGAGCCCAAACAATGGGCTAGGTGTCTCCATCCTAAACACAGTCGGTGGAGGGCCCAGCGGGTGGGCGGGCGGGCGGGCTGTGTGGCGCGGTGAGAGGAGATGCTCTCCGCCGGCCAGGGCTGCGGGGCCGGGGGTGGACAGACCTCACCGAGGGGCTGGCCCTCCTCACCGCTCCAGCCTGGCCGGCCCTGTGGCCTTTAGATGTCCCCTGGCAGGGCGTGTCCTGGCAGAGGGAGATGGCACTGAGGTGGGCAGCGTGGCGGACGGGACCGGTCTGTGCGCTTCTGCAAAGCTGCCTCCGGTCGGCGCCGCCCAGGACAGCCGGCACTCTGCCTACGCGGCCGTGGGGAGCGTGATGGAGGGGCCCTGTCCGCGGGACGGGCGGGGATTCCGGAAGATGGGGACCGCCCTTTCCTGGCTGCAGGCCGCCTGACCTGGACGGTGAGCCTGGCCCGGCCACCCCCTGGAGCGAGGGCCCGGCGAGGCTGAGGGGGCCCGGAGCTCTCACCCTGCACACTCTGCGCCTCGGTGCCCGGAGCGGCTGTGGCTGCCGCTGGCGGCAAAGATGGCCGGAGGCAAGGGGACCGGTCTTGGCCGTCAGGGCACGTGGCAGCTGAGCCGCCAGTGGAGGCGTTGGCACAGGCCCCGGGGGTGGTGCTCCTGCAGCCGCAGGCCACGTCTGGACGGCCAGGGGGGCGGCGTGAGGCCGGGGACACAGGTTCTGCTCCTGCCCTTGTCCTCCATCACCCGAGAGAAAGGAGAGCAGGAAAGGGTGGCCTCCGGTCACAGTCCCGGGAGGGCTAGGCCGGCCGTCACTCCAGGCCAGCAGGCTCCCCACAGGCTGGCTGTGCAGAAACACGCCACCCCCCGCCAGACCTCCCCACGCCCACACCCACACGTCCACACCTCCCACCCCCACCCCTCCCACACCCACACCTCCCACCCCCGCACCTCCAACAACTCCCACACCTCCCACCCCCACCCCTCCCACCCCTCCCACACCCACAACTCCCACCCCCACAACTCCCACCCCCACAACTCCCACCCCCACACCTCCCACCCCACACCTCCCACACCCACACCTCCCACACCTCCCACCCCCACACCTCCCACACCTCCACACCTCCAACACCCACACCTCCACACCTCCCACCCGCACCTCCAACAACTCCCACACCTCCCACCCCACCCCTCCCACACCTCCCACACCCACACCTCCAACACCTTCCACACCCACACCTCCCACCCCCACACCTCCCACCCCACACCTCCACACCTCCCACACCCACACCTCCCACACCTCCCACACCCACACTCCCTCCACACACCTCACAACCCCACACCTCCAACAACTCCCACACCTCCCACACCTCCCACCCCCACACCTCCCACACCCACACCTCCCACCCCCACACCTCCCACACCCACACCTCCCACCCCCACACCTCCCACACCCACACCTCCCACACCCACACCTCCCACACCCACACCTCCCACACCTCCCACACCTCCCACCCCCACACCTCCCACCCCCACACCTCCCACACCCACACCTCCCACCCCCACACCTCCAACACCACCCTCCCCCCACACCTCCCACACCCACACCTCCCACACCTCCACACCCCCCCCCACCTCCACCCACCACACCTCCACACCCACACCTCCCACACCTCCACACCTCCCACACCCACACCTCCCACCCCTCCCCCCACCCTCCACACCCCACCCCCCACCTCCACACCTCCCCACCCCCACCCCTCCCACCCACCCCACACCTCCCACCCCCACACCTCCCACCCCCACACCTCCCACCCCACACCCCCCCACCTCCCACCCCCACACCTCCCACCCCACCACCTCCCACCCCACCCCCACACCTCCCACCCCCACCCCCACCCCACCCCCCCACACCTCCAACACCTCCCACCCCCACACCTCCCACCCCCACACCTCCCACCCCCACACCTCCAACACCTCCCACCCCCCACACCTCCCACCCCACACCTCCCACACCCACACCTCCCAAACCCACACCTCCCACACCTCCCACACCTCCACACCTCCCACACCTCCCACACCCACACCTCCCACCCCCACACCTCCCACACCCACACCTCCCACACCCACACCTCCCACACCCACACCTCCCACACCTCCCACACCCACACCTCCACACCCACACCCACACCTCCCACCCCCCACACCTCCACCCCCACACCTCCCACACCTCCCACACCCACACCTCCCACACCCCCACACCCACACTCCACACTCCACACCCCCCACCCCACCCCCACACCTCCCACCCCACCTCCCACACCTCCCACACCCACACCTCCCACACCCCCCACACCTCCCACACCTCCCACCCCCACACCTCCCACCCCCACACCTCCCACCCCCACACCTCCCACACCTCCCACACCCACACCTCCCACCCCCACCCCCACACCTCCACACCTCCCACACCTCCCACACCCACACCTCCCACCCCCACACCTCCCACCCCCACACCTCCCACACCCACACCTCCACACCTCCCACCCCCACACCTCCCACCCCCACACCTCCCACACCTCCCCACACCCACACCTCCCACCCCCACACCTCCCACCCCCACACCTCCACACCTCGCACCCCCACACCTCCCACACCCACACCCACACCTCCCACACCCACACCTCCCACACCTCCCACCCCCACACCTCCCACACCCACACCTCCACCCCCACACCTCCCACCCCCACACCTCCCACACCTCCCACACCCACACCTCCCACACCCACACCTCCCACCCCCAAACCTCCCACACCTCCCACACCTCCACACCTCCCACCCCCACACCTCCCACCCCCACACCTCCCACACCTCCCACACCTCCCACCCCCACTCCTCCACACCTCCACCCCCACACCTCCCCCCCACACCTCCCACCCCCACACCTCCACACCTCCCACCCCCACACCTCCCACACCCACACCTCCCACACCCACACCTCCCACCCCCACACCTCCCACCCCCACACCTCCCACACCTCCCACACCTCCCACACCCACACCTCCCACCCACACCTCCACACCTCCCACCCCCACACCTCCCACCCCCACACCTCCCACCCCACACCTCCACACCTCCCACCCCCACACCTCCCACCCCACACCTCCCACCCCCACACCTCCCACACCCACACCTCCCACACCTCCCACACCCCCACCCCCACACCTCCACACCTCCTACCCCCACACCTCCCACCCCACACCTCCACACCTCCCACCCCCACACCTCCCACACCCACACCTCCCACACCCACACCTCCCACACCTCCCACACCCACACCTCCCACCCCCACACCTCCCACACCTCCCACACCTCCCACCCCCACCCTCCCACACCTCCCACCCCCACACCTCCACCCCCACACCTCCACACCTCCCACACTCACACCTCCCACACCTCCCACACCTCCCACCCCCACACCTCCCACACCTCCCACACCCACACCTCCCACCCCCACACCTCCAACAACTCCCACACCTCCCACCCCCACACCTCCAACACCTCTCCACCCCCACACCTCCCACACCCACACCTCCCACCCCCACACCTCCCACACCTCCCACCCCCACACTCACACCTCCCCACACCTCCCACACCTCCCACACCCACACCTCCAACACCTCCCACCCCCACACCTCCCCACCCCCACACCTCCCACACCTCCCACACCTCCACCCCCACACCTCCACACCTCCCACCCCCACACCTCCCACCCCCACACCTCCCACCCCCACACCTCCACACCCACACCTCCCACCCCCACACCTCCCACACCCACACCTCCCACCCCACACCTCCCACACCTCCCACACCTCCCACCCCCACACCTCCCACACCTCCCACACCTCCCACACCCACACCTCCCACACCCACACCTCCCACCCCCACACCTCCCACACCCACACCTCCCACACCCACACCTCCCACACCTCCCACACCTCCCACACCCACACCTCCCACCCCCACACCTCCCACACCTCCCACCCCCACACCTCCCACACCTCCCACACCTCCCACACCCACACCTCCCACACCCACACCTCCCACACCTCCCACACCTCCACCCCCACCCCCACACCTCCCACCCCCACACCTCCCACACCCACACCTCCCACCCCCACACCTCCCACACCTCCCACACCCACACCTCCCACACCCACACCTCCCACACCTCCCACCCCCACACCCACACCTCCAACCCCCACACCTCCCACACCCACACCTCCCACCCCCACACCTCCCACCCCACACCTCCCACCCCCACACCTCCCACACCTCCCACACCTCCCACCCCCACACCTCCCACACCTCCCACCCCCACACCTCCCACACCTCCCACACCTCCCACACCTCCCACACCACACCCTCCCACCCCCACACCTCCCACCCCCACACCTCCCACACCTCCCACACCTCCCACACCTCCCACCCCCACACCTCCCACACCTCCCACCCCCACACCTCCCACACCTCCACACCTCCCACCCCCACACCTCCCACACCCACACCTCCCACACCCACACCTCCCACACCTCCCACCCCCACACCCACACCTCCCACCCCCACACCTCCACCCCACACCTCCCACACCTCCCACACCTCCCACCCCCACACTCCCACACCTCCCACCCCCACACCTCCCACACCTCCCACACCCACACCTCCCACACCTCCCACCCCCACACCTCCCACACCTCCCACCCCCACACCTCCCACACCCCCCACACCCACACCTCCCACCCCCACACCTCCCACCCCCACACCTCCCACACCAACACCTCCACACCTCCCACACCTCCCACACCCACACCTCCCACACCTCCCACCCCACACCTCCCACACCTCCCACCCCCACACCTCCCACACCTCCCACACCCACACCTCCCACCCCCACACCTCCCACACCTCCCACACCCACACCTCCCACACCTCCCACCCCCACACCTCCCACACCCCCCACACCCACACCTCCCACCCCCACACCTCCCACACCTCCCACACCTCCCACACCTCCCACACCTCCCACACCTCCCACACCCACACCTCCCACCCCCACACCTCCCACACCCACACCTCCCACACCCACACCTCCCACACCCACACCTCCCACACCTCCCACACCCACACCTCCCACACCCACACCCACACCTCCCACACCTCCCACACCCACACCTCCCACCCCCACACCTCCCACACCTCCCACACCCACACCTCCCACACCCCCCACACCCACACCTCCCACACCTCCCACCCCCACACCTCCCACCCCCACACCTCCCACCCCCACACCTCCCACACCTCCCACACCCACACCTCCCACACCTCCCACACCCACACCTCCCACACCTCCCACCCCCACACCTCCCACACCTCCCACACCCACACCTCCCACCCCCACACCTCCAACAACTCCCACACCTCCCACCCCCACACCTCCCACACCTCCCACACCCACACCTCCCACCCCCACACCTCCCACACCTCCCACACCTCCCACACCTCCACACCCACACCTCCCACACCTCCCACACCCACACCTCCCACACCTCCCACACCCACACCTCCCACACCTCCCACCCCCACACCTCCCACACCTCCCACACCCACACCTCCCACCCCCACACCTCCAACAACTCCCACACCTCCCACACCCACACCTCCCACACCTCCCACACCCACACCTCCCACACCTCCCACACCCACACCTCCACACCTCCCACCCCCACACCTCCCACACCTCCACACCCACACCTCCCACACCTCCCACACCCACACCTCCCACCCCCACACCCACACCTCCCACACCCACACCTCCCACACCTCCCACACCTCCCACACCTCCCACCCCCACACCTCCCACACCTCCCACACCCACACCTCCCACACCCACACCTCCCACACCTCCCACCCCCACACCTCCCACACCCACACCTCCCACACCCACACCTCCCACACCTCCCACACCTCCCACCCCCACACCTCCCACCCCCACACCTCCCACACCTCCCACACCTCCCACACCTCCCACCCCCACACCTCCCACACCTCCCACCCCCACACCTCCCACCCCCACACCTCCCACACCCACACCTCCCACACCTCCCACACCTCCCACCCCCACACCTCCCACCCCCACACCTCCCACACCTCCCACCCCCACACCTCCCACACCTCCCACACCCACACCTCCCACCCCCACACCTCCCACACCCACACCTCCCACACCCACACCTCCCACACCCACACCTCCTACCCCCACCCCTCCTGCCCCTCCCACCCCTCCCACACCCATACCTCCCACCCCCACCAATGAGAGCTGAGGGGCTGGGGGGAGAGGCAAGCAGGCCTGAGGGAGGAGAGTGGGCGGGGCGGAGAGGGAAGGGCAGGAGGAGAGTGGGGAGCGGGGTGTTGAAGGCTGAGGCATGGTCTAAACATCTGTCTCTTACAGAGTTCCTGGGCAGGGGCTCTGCCTGGGCCCCTTTGCAAACCCGTCGCCCGCTGGGCGTGCCCGGCTCTGCTTTTGTCGTGGCATTCAAATAGGAGCGGGGACACCCCCGCCAGCAGCCTGCTCGGTACCCCCTCTCCTGCGTCCGCGGGGACCCGTGGGGCAGGACCAGGGTCCTCGGGGCACAGAAATGGGCCCTTCGTTGTCACCAGCGGATGCTTTTCCTCCCGGACACGAGCCCTCCCATCAGGTTAACGAGAAGGATCTCCCCCGGAGACGGAGCCGCCCCAGCACGTGGGCGGCAGGGCCCCGCTGACTGCGTTAACACTTAACGGCCGGTGTGGGATCGACGGCCAGGCCTGCCAGCCAGACTTCTCCCCGCTGAAGCGCCGCGGACCGCGCGTTCTTTGTGACGGACTGAGGGTGCGCGCGGCCGGAGCTTCACTCCTGAGCTTCCCGCTATCTCCAGCCTCGTCTGTGGGCTCAGGGGCCTCCCCGCTGGACGTGGGCTTAGGCGGCCTGAAGTGCTCTCGAGAGGAAGGGCCAGAACGGGCTGAGTGTAAGCCGAGGGGAATTCTAAAGGGATTACCCCTGCATTTCCCATAAAATGAGAAATAAAAACAGACTTAGGGAATGCACGGGCATACATGCATTCCTGCTGCTCGCAGGGCCACCGAGTCCGGGCAGGGGGTCGGCAGAGGCCCCGTGAGGAGGGGGACTTCGTGAGGCCCCCGGACGGTGAAGCCAGGCTTAATGCTTGGGGAGATTGGCTAATAGGAAAGGGGGAGAAAAAGATGCCCTCGTTCTCTGCCCGCAGATAAGGAAGCCACACAGTCTGGCACGGTGAGGCATCCTCAGGACGGTGGGGCCTGAGCCTGCCGTGCCAGCGCCAGGGAATTCTCTCCGGGAATAACAGGCAAACAGAACTCCTGGGAAGGACTCAGGACCCATTAGCCACGCGGGAGGGAGAGAAAGGGATGTTTTCCTAAGACAGCAAGACAACGGGGACCTGACTAAATCCCTGAGAGGCAACCTCTCGGATGAATAACAAATGGCAGGAGCCTGCGGCAGCCCCACAGCGGTGGGGAACAGGCTGCGAGCCAGCCCACCTTCTTCACACGTGGGCAATTCAAAAGGAGAGAAATGAGAATCCGTTGCAGACAAAATATGGACTTGGAATAACATGAGGTAAAACAGCGACAACCTCTTTACCTTGTGTTCAAACGCCGTCACAGCGACAGCTCCCGACAGTTCCCTCCTCGCCCCCAGCCTTCCTCCGACGGAGCCTGTCCCTCCCGGTGCCCCCTCTCGGTCTCTCACAAACCCGGAAGTTGCTTCTGAACATTTTGTCATAATGAGATCTGAGGTGACGGTGCCGGCCCCTTCGCCAGAGCCCCGAGGAGCCCCGGGGCGAGGCGCACCCTGTGGGAGCAGCTGCACGGCCGCTGTCTCCCTGGCGGCCGTGGCGCCCGCTGGCCCATGGCTCCGGCTCCGTGGTGGGGACGCCGGCTCCGTGGTGAGGACAGCAGCTCCGTGGTGACGACGAGGACGGCGGCTCCGTGGTGACGACGAGGACGGCAGCTCCGTGGTGACGACGAGGACGGCGGCTCCGTGGTGAGGACGGTGGCTCTGTGTTGAGGACGGCGGCTCCGTGGTGGGGACGCCGGCTCCGTGGTGAGGACGGTGGCTCTGTGTTGAGGACGGCGGCTCTGTGTTGAGGACGCCGGCTCCGTGGTGAGGACGGTGGCTCTGTGTTGAGGACGGCGGCTCTGTGTTGAGGACGCCGGCTCCGTGGTGAGGACGGCGGCTCTGTGTTGAGGACGGCGGCTCTGTGTTGAGGACGCCGGCTCCGTAGTGAGGACAGCGGCTCCATGGTGAGGACGGCGGCTCCGTGGTGAGGACGGCGGCTCCGTGGTGAGGACGGCGGCTCCGTGGTGAGGACGGCGGCTCCGTGGTGAGGACGGCGGCTCCGTGGTGAGGATGCCGGCTCTGGAACATGGTGGAGGCACACTGTGCCGAGGGTCACGTGCGTTCCGTCGGCTGGGGCTTCGGCCTTGGCATTTTTGAAGAGTTTTCCAGATGCAGCTCATATGTGGCCCAGAATAAAAGCCACTGCACCAGAGCGAGGGAATACACATGTGCCACCTGCCTCTTTATGGCTGAGACGTAACCCAGAAGGTACCCACCCGAACCGGACCCGGCTTCCCAGGGCGATGCCGGACCCGCCGCCCTTTACCGAGCACCGACTGAGCGCCGAGCCGGGAGCCTGCCCGGGTGCTGCCTCAGGCTGCGGCGAGGGGGCTGCTGGGCGAGGGCGGCCTCCCCGGTGGCGCTCGCTAAGCCAGGACACCGCCGTCTGCGGCCTCCCGCCTTCTGTTCGGTTTATAGGAATGGGCCTGCGGATCCATCGCCTCGAGACGGAGGCAGAGCAGTCACTGGGGCGGCTCCTCCAGGCCACTCTCCGAGGGCCTCCTGGGCCACTGCTGGCCAGCGGACCCACCGGGCGGGACGGAGGCTGTGTTTAGTGGGCAGAGTTGCAGATTTGCAAGATGGAAAGTTCTGGAGATCCGCTTCCCAGCAGCCCGAGTACACTCGGCGCCACGGACCCGCACACTCAGAAACCGTTTCCGTGATAATGTTTTTAACCACACGGAAGGTAGACTTTAACCATTTGCTGACCTGAGCCCTGGCAGCTCGGGGGCGTGTCTGAGCATCACTGTCCGGGGAGACCCAGGGCTGAGCACACCGTCCTTCCCGAAACTTCTTCCAACAGACGGAGCTCCACTGGCTGCTCGCTGGGACCCGCTCGCTGCCAGCGCTCTCAGGTTCACGCTAGAACTGAGGTCACTGTAAGAGACTCCTCTGCCCGCGCCACCCGCCGTCCAGGGGCGGGGGAGAGCGGGCGTCGCCCTCCGCTCAGGCAGGGCGCCTCTGCCTCCCGCACCGGCCTTCCCACCGCAGACCTCTGTGGGGCCATGGACTCCCCGCCTGCTTCCTGCAGGGTCCGCGTCTCCTGGGGTCACAGGCCAGCGACGGCTCCGAGGGCCACTGCACAGCTGCTGTTGGACAGACGGGGGACAGCACTTTCCCGCCTCCTCTGCGTCAGCCAAGCAGGCATTGCTGACTGACGAATGGATGTCTCTCCACATCTAAAACGGGCTGTTTTTCCTAAAGGAAGGAGGGGCGATGCTGTGATATCCCTCCTGTGTGGGAGACCCCGAGAACGCCCCCTGTTATTGATGATCTATCGGGAGGAACGTCCCTCTGGCCGCAGAGTAGCCGCCAGTGGTGACCGGTCCGGGCAGCGTCGGTCTCACTGTGCAGCGAATGCCGCCGGGGTGGCTGCATTTGCTCACAGATTAAAGGCATTTTTGTCATTTTTAATGTCTTACTGCAGTGCTTTATGGAAGGCCTGAGATAATGTTGACACAGGCTTACGGCAGGAGCGGCCTCAGTGGTATGTAATAGGTAACGTATTACCGAGAGGGAGCCTGCAGGCTGGCCTCGCCGCCCCATCGCCGGGGAGACCAAAGTCGCGTGAGAAACAATACAGATAAAGAGAAGTAAAAATGTAAGTGTTCTGAGAAGTAAAAATGTAAGTGTTCTGCCGATTGATCAGGAGGCCTTGAGAACCACAATGGGAACAGGAAAGTGTCATTGTCATAGGGGAGAAACAGAACAGGGTCTTCAAAAGCATTCTCTGAGTCACAAATACAGGAAAAGCAAGCTGGTCTTTGCTCACAGAGGCTTAGCAAATTTACTTACACATTCTCATAAGATGCAATGCGTTCAGGCCAGACAGACCTGAAACAAGAAATGTTATGGCCTCATTGATAAGATGTCCTAAACTTCAGGAAGAAAAGTGACACCTAAAACTGAGTTGCATTCACTCCCACAGCCTTGGGCAGTCAGGCCTGCACGCTCCGGCTTCCGATGGACCGGCTCTGGGGAGTCCCGTGTGCCAGCAGCGCGTCTTCTGAGGCCTCCCTCAGCCTCGGTGCGGCCGCCTCGCCTCCCGTAGCGGGAGGATCTGGGCCAGCAGGCTGAGAGGGTCCCTTAGAGAGCACGGACGACACGTTTCAGTGACTCTGGGCGTCGGCCACAGGCCTTTCTGAGGGGAGCAATGCAGGCCCCTGGAGTCACCGTTCCGGGCCCTGCATCAGTGTGGTTCTGAAGTGTCTTCCCATAGGGTTCCAGGCAAACGGAGGAAGTCCAGCTAAGGCTGAACTTCAGACCAACATGAATAAGTATGTGCCATGAAAAGAAAAACCCAGAACTCCAGAGGCCGGATTAATCAGTGTCACTTCAATATGCCCACCGAGAATGTGAGCTCCACACGGGGTCCCACATGTCATCACCTCCAGCCTCTTCAACATCCTGCACAGTGCAACTGTATGCAGATGTGCACAGTGCAGGTGTGGACAGTGAGGTGTGCACAGTGCAGGTGTGCACAGTGCAACTGTATGCAGATGTGCACAGTGCAGGTGTGGACAGTGAGGTGTGCACAGTGCAAATACATGCAGGTGTGGACAGTGAGGTGTGCACAGTGCAGGTGTGCACAGTGCAACTGTATGCAGATGTGCACAGTGCAGGTGTGGACAGTGAGGTGTGCACAGTGCAAATACATGCAGGTGTGGACAGTGAGGTTTGCACAGTGCAGGTGTGCACAGTGCAACTGTATGCAGATGTGCACAGTGCAGGTGTGGACAGTGAGGTGTGCACAGTGCAAATACATGCAGGTGTGGACAGTGAGGTGTGCACAGTGAGGTGTGGACAGTGCAGTGGCAGACAGTGAGGTGTGAACAGTGAGGTGTGGACAGTGCAAATACATTCAGGTGTGGACAGTGCAGGTGTGGACAGTGCAGGTGTGGACAGTGCAGGTGTGCACAGTGAGGTGTGGACAGTGAGGTGTGCACAGTAAGGTGTGACAGTGAGGTGTGACAGTGAGGTGTGGACAGTGCAAATACATGCAGGTGTAGACAGTGCAGGTGTGGACAGTGCAGGTGTGCACAGTGAGGTGTAGACAGTGAGGTGTGCACAGTGAGGTGTGGACAGTGCAAATACATGCAGGTGTTCACAGTGAGGTGTGCACAGTGCAGATGTGCACAGTGCAAATACATGCAGGTGTGGACAGTGAGGTGTGCACAGTGCAGGTGTGGACAGTGCAGTGGCAGACAGTGAGGTGTGAACAGTGAGGTGTGGACAGTGCAAATACATTCAGGTGTGGACAGTGAGGTGTGGACAGTGAGGTGTGGACAGTGCAGGTGTGCACAGTAAGGTGTGACAGTGAGGTATGCACAGTGAGGTGCGGACAATACAAATACATGCAGGTGTAGACAGTGCAGGTGTGGACAGTGCAGGTGTGCACAGTGAGGTGTGGACAGTGACGTGTGGACAGTGAGGGGTGGGCAGTGAAGGGTGGACAGTGAGGTGTGCACAATGAGGTGTGGACAGTGAGGTGTGGACAGTGAGGTGTGCACAGTGAGGTGTGGACAGTGAGGGGTGGGCAGTAAGGGGTGGGCAGTGAAGGGTGGACAGTGAGGTGTGCACAATGAGTTGTAGACAGTGCAGGTGTGGACAGTGCAGGTGTGCACAGTGAGGTGTGGACAGTGAGGGGTGGGCAGTGAAGGGTGGACAGTGAGGTGTGCACAGTAAGGTGTGACAGTGAGGTGTGGACAGTGCAAATACATGCAGGTGTAGACAGTGCAGGTGTGGACAGTGCAGGTGTGGACAGTGAGGTGTGGATAGTGAGGTGTGCACAGTGAGGTGTGTACAGTGAGGTGTGGACAGTGCAAATACATGCAGGTGTAGACAGTGCAGGTGTGGACAGTGCAGGTGTGCACAGTGAGGTGTGGACAATGAGGTGTGCACAGTGAGGTGTGGACAATGAGGTGTGCACAGTGAGGTGTGGACAGTGCAAATACATGCAGGTGTAGACAGTGCAGGTATGGACAGTGCAGGTGTGGACAGTGAGGTGTGGACAGTGAGTTGTGCACAGTGAGGTGTGGACAGTGCAAATACATGCAGGTGTAGACAGTGCAGGTATGGACAGTGCTGGTGTGGACAGTGAGGTGTGGACAGTGAGTTGTGCACAGTGAGGTGTGGACAGTGAGGTGTGCACAGTGAGGTGTGGACAGTGAGGTGTGTACAGTGAGGTGTGGACAGTGCAAATACATGCAGGTGTAGACAGTGCAGGTGTGGACAGTGCAGGTGTGGACAGTGAGGTGTGGACAGTGAGGTGTGCACAGTGAGGTGTGTACAGTGAGGTGTGGACAGTGCAAATACATTCAGGTGTGGACAGTGCAGGTGTGGACAGTGCAGGTGTGCACAGTGAAGTGTGGACAGTGAGGTGTGCACAGTGAGGTGTGGACAGTGAGGTGTGCACAGTGAAGTGTGGACAGTAAGTTGTGCACAGTGAGGTGTGGACAGTGAGGTGTGCACAGTGATGTGTGGACAGTGAGGTGTGCACAGTGAGGGGTGGGCAGTAAGGGGTGGGCAGTGAAGGGTGGACAGTGAGGTGTGCACAGTGAGGTGTGGACAGTGAGGTGTGGACAGTGAAGGGTGGACAGTGAGGTGTGCACAATGAGGTGTGGACAGTGAGGTATGGACAGTGCAAATACATGCAGGTGTGGACAGTGCAGGTGTGGACAGTGCAGGTGTGCACAGTGACATGTGGACAGTGAGGTGTGCACAGTGAGGTGTGGACAGTGAGGTGTGCACAGTGAGGTGTGGACAGTGAGGTGTGGACAGTGAAGGGTGGACAGTGAGGTGTGCACAATGAGGTGTGGACAGTGAGGTGTGGACAGTGAGGGGTGGGCAGTGAGGGGTGGGCAGTGAAGGGTGGACAGTGAGGTGTAGGCAGTGAAGGGTGGACAGTGAGGTCTGGACAGTGAGATGTGGACAGTGAGGTGTGGGCAGTGAGGTGTGCACAGTGAGGGTGGGCAGTGAGGTGTGCACAGTGAGGTGTGAACAGTACAGGCCTGCAGCTGTTGGACTGGAAACCACGGACAGACCAGGGTGTTTCTCACGGCCTGCCCCTGGGAAGGGCTGGGAAGTGCTCCCAAGGAGACAGAAGGGGTTACCCCGCCCCACTCCCCTCTGTTCAGCACCGCGCCTTCCTGCGGTCCTGCGGCTGCCAGCGAGGGTAGGGGTGGCGATGGGCACCGAGTGTGCGGGTCTGGCGGAGGCACGCTGGCGAGGACGTGTGTGAAGAAAACCGAACTCTTGAGATCTGAGCCCGCCACTCGAGCCGAAGGGCGAGTTGCTGATGAGGGTGCAGACGAGTGATTGCGGCCGGGAGCCAGACGCGGCAGCGCTCCCAGATGCCTTTGGGGGCCTCTGATTGGAGCAGAGGGCAATCAACTGATTTCCCGAGAGGAGAGGTTCTAGTGTCACTGAATTCGGGCTCCGCAAGCACGGCGCCTGTGCTCGGGTCTGGCCCCGGGGCAGGCGGCCATCTCTGTGGCTGTCCCCTCCTTGCTGGGCTCCTGGCCCAGGGACCCGATGCCCACTGCGAGCCACCGTGGCTCCTTCTGGGCATCGCCCCCCGCACACCTGGAGTAACACAGCCCCTTCCCCCGAGCCCCGGTGGTGCTACGGTCAGGCTGGGTGACTGTGTCAGTCCTGCCTGGCTGATGTGGCCCATGGAGCTCCCCCGCCCCCCTCCCGAGCGGACAGTCTCCCTGGTCAGAGAGAACTTTCCGATGCACTGGGGCTGGGGCACAGGGACGCCTGGTCCTGCCCGTCCATACGCCATGGCGAGGTGCTGTGGCCAGGCCTCCTCTGGGTGCCACTGCCCACCAGACGCCGTGGATTTACAAGGTGCGGAAGGGAGACGCCCGGGTGTGCTCTGGACACGTCCCAGGTGGCAGGGGCGGCCTGGTGACAGGTGGTCCTGCTGGCCACAGTGACACGCCCTGCCTGACCCGTGCTCAGAGGTCAGGCGAGGAGGTGAGGTGAAGGCCGCAGCAAACACATCTCACCAGAGACATGGCCGCGGCTGCGAAGTGGAGGGTGAAGGTCAGCAGACGTTGCTAGTAAAGGGCCAGCAGGAAATGGAGATGACTGGGGCGATGTGAGGGCTCCGAGTCTCGGCTGTGGGGTGGCGTCCTGAGAAGCCGGAGGGCAGGCAGGTGCTTGGGCCCGGCAGAGGGGTCCTCCATGGACGCGGCTGCTGAGCAGGGGAGAGGCGCTCGGCGGCAGCCATACCCAGAACCTCTGCTGGAGGACGCAAGGATGCTGAGCACGGTCCAAGGCTGCGGCTTGGGGAGAGGAGGCCCCGGGCGGGAGAGTTGGCTGAGGTCGGAAAACTGCGTGGGGTGCAGGTGGCTGGCCCCCCCGAAGCCCACGACGGCGATGTGGGAACGCTGGTGCTGAGTCAGGTGCACAATCGGAGATGCGGCGGTGAAGGGCGTGGGTGTCCTCATGAGAGGGCACGAGGTTCACTCTGGCACAGCTCCTGCCCATCTGGCAAGTGTGAGCCGTGGGCAATGCGCCGTAAACCCCCCCACCCCACACACACACACCCTCGGCAGCAGCGGGGACAGTCAGCGGCACAGCTGGGGTCAGCCACCTCAAGCGCACTTTCCGGAGGGACTGCCTGCTTCAGGAGTCACACGGAGGCAGGTTGTCATTAAAGAAGAGGGTGTTATCTGCAAACCCCAGCACAGCAGTATTGTCACGTGTGTCTAATGCGTGAGCGGGTCCCGCCGCGGTGCAGCCTGGCGTGGGGAGCACATTGCCGCCGCGGCGGGGCGGTAGCAGCACCAGCACACGTCTCGGGCCCAGAGGGGCCGGTCCCGTCAGTGGAGAGGAGGCCGGGCTGGACATGCAGGCATGAGCACCTCGGCCGCAGCGGGACCAGAGCCTGCCGGTCAGCCGTCTGCACACCCACCCCAGTGCTGCTCCCTGAATGATCCGACCGTAAGTCCCACGCTGCCTGTGAGCGCCAGCGGGCGGCTGGGCGGGTTGGGAGACAGAGGATCTGGACTCAGCCCCACGCCGACCTGGGGAGAATCTTCTGGAACCTTAGTCTGTACATTGGTTATTTCGTCACCCAGTTGTGCAAGGTCACTGAGGGGCCACCGCGGGAGGCCACCACAGGAACTTAGGTTTCGGCCCTGGGTCCCCCAAAGGGCTTTGCTGGGCCCTGAGCTGGGTGGGCCCAGGGCTGTGGGTGCCGCCTGCTCATGTTTATCTACAAACTGCGGATCGCTGCCAGCCAAGCCAGTCTTCTGTCTCCTTTCCTCATTTCCTAGCGATCGTGGAGAGACCGTGGGCATGGACATGTGTCGGGTGGACGTTCATGGCCCAGGAGGGAGGCCCAGCAGGAAGGGCGGCAGCAGCTGTGAGTTCTGAGCAGCGGCCCTCAGAGGCGGGGGTGGAGCGTGCTCACAGCCGCTCTCCCCGGAGGAGGCCGTGGGCCAGGCAGCTCCACCCCCGGTGGGACAGGCTTGGCGGAAAGCGGCGGAGTCCACACCACTTCTGCAGGGAAGTGGGGGCACTCACACAGGGGGAGGTCAGGGGGTCCCACTTCCACGCCCTCTTCCCATTAAAGATACGACGCCATTCCTCACCAGCCCTCACCACACCCCCCTCCCCCGGGCGCCTGGCAGGGTCAGTGCCTTACAGCGTCATCCTGGTAGAGCAAGGTTGCAGTTTGACCCCTGGTCAGGGCACATGTAAGACTCAACCAATCAAATGCATCAAAAAGTGGATCAGCAAATCGATCTCTCTCCCCACTTCCTCTCTCTCTAAAAAATCACTAAAAAACAAAAGACCAGGCGGGAACCCGCCGAGCCGCTGCTGGACTTTCGGCAGAGAAGCAGTGGCCGGGCCCGCCCGTGGCTGTGCCGTCGCCGGCCCGCGGTGCCAGGCCTGCTCCTGGTTCACTTGCTCCGCCCGTGAGCGCAGGCAGCGCCCGGGCACGAATGCTGGGCACCGAGGCCGGGGCCTGGGGCTGAGGGGGCAGGAGGGGGAGGGGCAGCCATCGCCTGCAGGAGCTGCAGGGGACGGCGGCCTGTCCATCACCAAGCCCGCCCTGCTCCGGCACCGCGGAGCTGAAGGAAGATCCCGGACCGTCCCAGCGAGCCCATGTCCAGCTCACACCCGGAGGTCTCGTCAGAGTGGCCCAGAGCGCCAGCTTGCTCACTCTCATTCTGACTTCTTTCCCCGGAAGGCCCTCTCAGCTCTGCTCTTCCTGACCCAGAGCCGCCGGTATCCCCGGGAGGGCTGGCTCAGGGCCCGGCCAGGGCCCCGCCACTGCTCTGGGCCAGGAGCTTTGCTGAGTGACCAGACATTGCAGGCATGGTCCGTGCTGCCGCGCTGCCCTCAGGCCGGCAGGAAGCGCCTATCTGAGTGCAGCAGGCGGCTCCCCTCACCTCGGGAACTGCTCCATGGGCCGTGGGCACCTACAGGAATTTAACACAAATATTCCAGCCCAAGGGTTTGGAAGAAAGGAGTTTTGGGGAAAACCTCCCTCTTCATTTGATTCCTGCCTCTGGGTGGTCCATCAAAAAGCACCTGACCTCATGCTACCTCAGTTTCCCCCCTCCAGACCCTGAGATAGTGGTATTTATTTCCCAGGACTTAATTAATATTTGCACGGAACTTTGATATCCTGAGATGAAAGGGGATACAGTAAGCAAGCCTCACCAACATTTGTGAATCTATCATTATAGCTATTGCATGCTCTCAGAGCTGACTATTACACCAATAATAACAATAATCATCAGCGTTGTTGCAGAATCTCTGCATTTGATCCTGGGAGCCTCTGACCCAGGGCTATGGGTGCCGGGTGGAAGCCGCCTGCCCGTTTCCTGTTTCCCCCAGCGATCTGCCGCTGCCACCCAGGAGGCGGGTGTGGCCCTGGCGCTCCTGACAGGCAGGGCTTCCAACATGGGCGCCGAGCATTCCGGTCCCCTGGGGATCGCGGTGGCTGCCACGGAGCGTCTAGGGAAGCCCCACGCCGGAGGCCCCCGCCTGGGGTGGGCAGTTGTCCCTCCGGGGTGCAGTCTGGCTACCTGTGAAGTCAGGACTGTGACGCCCGCCCTGAGGTGGCGGAGGGCTCTGCAGCAGGTCCGGCGTCCTGCTGCCGCCTCATCTGATAGGACCCGGCGCAGGGCCCTGGGACACCCCACGTGAGCCGAGCCCCGCGTCCTCACAGCCCGAGGATGAACCAGGCCCCTCTCTTCTGCGTGAGCAGCAGCAGGAGAGGCCCCGACTTCTCTGCGCCTCAGTGTTGCCACCTGCAAATGGGGATGATGACAGCACCGGCCTCGGGACAGGAGGTGATGCATGAAGATGCCTCTGAGGGCGCCGGTGCATCACAGCTACCGGGGATGGTGAAGCTGCTACTGTTGCTACGGTATTATTATTAACTAGAGGCCCAGGTCCCTCAGCCCGGCCTGCACCCTCCTGCAGTCTGGGGCCCTTCGGGAGATGTCCGACCGCCTGCTCGCTGCTCCTTACTGCTTGGTGGCTGCTCCTTTATTATACAGGCTTTTATTATATAGGCTTTTATTACATAGGATATTAATCACCATTGTCTTCACATCTAGACTCAGCAGGAGACCTGACACAGAAAAAAGTAAAACACGCATCCCTGTTAGGCATAAAGCTCCATGCTCCACCACATCCTAGCTCAGGGTCTGCCGTGGGCCCTGGGACCGCGGGGGCAGCGCCTGCCTCCATCGCCTCCATTGGTCGTTCCATTGGCGCTCCTATCCCAAGCTCTGAAGGACGCCATCCTAGACCCAGTTATCCTGATGCTTCCAACCAGACCCTGCAGTGCTGGCCTCCTCCCGCACACACACCCTCTCCAGGCCCACGTGCACCTGGCTCCCACGTCCGGAGGGCCTTGCTGTGGTCCCTGCGAGGACACGTTGCCCACCCTTCCCGCCAACGTCCTGGCCTCCACCACGTCCTCTCTGTGCCTGAGCCCCACCTGGTGCAGAGGCCTGTCCCCGCACACCCACCGCGGGCGACGGGCCAGGTGCCCGCCTGTGCCCGGTAAGCCCTTCCTCACGGAGAGCCTCTGCATGGCACTCCTCTGGAGCTTCCTTCGCCCCAGCACTGTCCTACTGCGTCCCCGGCTGTGCCCCCCGGGCTCTGGAGTCCCCCTCCAGCTGTGGCTCCGCATCCTCACAGCGGGGCCTGCCCTCTCTGCAGGAGCAGGGCAGCCTGCTGTGCATAGAGTGGGCCTCGGGACAGGGGATAGGGGGCTGCCCGGCCCTCAGCCCTCTCTGTGAACCGTCCACACCCACAGGAAATAAGACTCACAGCACACTGCCCACCTATTCCAGCCCATCCGCGTCAGGGGGAGGGGGTGCTTGTGTTGGCATCACTCTGGAGCCGTGGAGTGGGACGTCTGACCTGAATCAGTCCCCTCATTACCCTGGGTCCCGGCCTGCACCCCAGAGAGGGCCGAGAAAGAAGGGGTACAGTTTACTCGTAACATGTAGGAGCCAGGGCATCTGGAGCCAGGGCATGGAGGAGCCCGGGCATCGAGGAGCCAGGGCATCGAGGAGCCCGGGCATCGAGGAGCTTGGGCATCGAGGAACCCAGGCATCGAGGAGCTTGGGCATCGAGGAAGCCCGCCGTGTGTGGGCGCCAGGCGTCTAGTGGCAGGAGACCTGTCATTTCCCTGTGGAGGACCCCGTCTCGGGCAGGGCCCCAGGTCGGCTCTGCTCCACGTGCTGACCCCAGGGAGGGTGCCCGCACGCTGTCTTGGTCCGTCGCTGAGGTCGCGGGAAAGCAGAGGACAGAGCGATGTTCGCTGGCGGCCACACCGGAGGGTGGGAGTGTTCTCAGCAGGTTCTCAGCAGCTCTGCCTCTGCCGGGACCGGAGGGACTGAGCGGCTTTACCCCGTGGAGCTCCTATCCCAAAGCCAAGTTGAACCTGTTGGCAACTGTCAGCCTGGCTCTTACTACTCACGGTGCGAACAGCAAACAGCCGGCTCAGTAGCCGGATGGACCGGGCCAGCTACGGCTGCGAGCCCAGGGCGGCCCCAGGCCAGGGGCAGAGAGGAAGGGTGGCCGAGGCCGCTGCTCCAGGTCCGCCTCCGTTCGTCTGGGCTTCACGTCAGTCCGGAACTCCGGACAGCAGCCTTCATGCAGCCGCAGCAACAGGAGGGCGGCCGCCCGCAGAGCACCTGCCGGCCGGCTCTCCGCCACACATCAGCCGGTTCCCGGCCCCGCGCCCAGAGCCGGCACCAGCCCCGCGGGGAGCACACGCTGAGGCCTGAGGAGGAGCCTGCGCGGCCGCCACGGGAGGGTTTGCTGAGAAGGAGTCCGCGTCCCAGGGCTCGGGCGCCGGCCTTCCACCGCCCTGCGGAACGCGGTGCTCACGCGTGTCCTCGGAGACGCCACGCCTGGCTCCGGCGGCACCGGGGAGAGGAAGCGCCGCAGACGGTGGTGAGCCGTGAGGACCTGGACAGAGGGCTCCCGGCTCCGCCAGGCCGTGTGGAGGGAGCAGTCTGCGAGGCCTGTCCCGGGACCGCAGGCTGGGCTCCTCCCGCCGTGTCCTGGCTGTGGACTCGGACAGGCTGCGTGCCCTGCCCAGCCCTCCCCGCTCCAGGCCTGGGAGTGACCCGGCATTGCAGGCCGAGCACAGTCTGCACGTGGCCAGCATCATCGATGAGGAGGGTTTAGGAGCCCCCTGCCCCCACCAGTCAGCCGCCCTCTCCTTTGCCCTGCGGGCCGTCCTGGGACCGCTCTGCTGAGGGGCGTCCTGGGACCTGGGCCCCTCCTTTAGGTGAAGCGCTCACTCAGGAAGGAGTGGCCTGCAGGCGGCCCTGCAAGGACTCCTCTAGCCCCACTAGAGGTGCACACCAGCTGTCACCGTCCCCAGATGCACAGACGCCTGGCGGCCGGTTCCCAGGCGCCCGTGCGCTGCTCCCGCTGGCGGTGGGTGGGCGGCTGCGCCAGGGCCTCCTCTCCGGCCCCTCCCGCTCCTGCCCATGCTCAGGGACGAGCCCAGGTTGTTGGCTGTGCGGGGCCCTCAGACTGGCGCTCACGCTGCCTTCGCTGTCGGACACCTCCCTGTGAGGGCATCGGAGGCTCTGCTCCAGGAAACCCTTCTGTTCTTCAGTCAGTCCTCACTGGGGACAGTCTGCCCATCAATGTTTAGAGAGAGGAAGGGAGAGAGGGACAGGGGGCGGGGGAAAGAGAAACAGATGTGAGAGAGAGATAGATTGGTTGACTCCCACACAAGCCCCCGACCGGGGTCAGGGATCAAACCTGTGACCCTTCTGTGTGCGGGCCGACACTGCCCACTGGGCCACAGCAGCCAGGGCGGAAACTCCTTTCTTACTGGTCTCTGTCCTGGCGGTAGCTGACAGGTGTGGCATGCGGGGTGGGCAGGAGGGCAGGTGAGGTCTGATGGTCCGTCTGAGATCCACTTCTTCACGTGCCAGTGCTCCTGCCCGGGCCTCGGTCTCTGATGTGTGGAAGGACAGCCAGACGGGTTCCTGGAGGTCTGGCTGGGGGGCAACAGCCTGTCACCCACCCCTCTGGGTGCATGGGGGAAGGTCACAGTCCTGCCCTTTTCCATATCGGGCCTCGCCCCCGCCTGTGACTTCCCCGTGGACACGGGTGCTCCCTCCTCCCTGTCCCCCAGGTCCGCAGGGGATCCACAGGAGGACGCACGCTGGAAACCAGGGGGTTCCCTCTGCCGCCCCCTTGCTGAGGCTCAGCAGGGCGGGCTCGGCACGGACAGGACCTCCTCCATTCCACCGCACCCTCCCCCCCTTCCCCTCGGCTCCACCGTGTGAGGTTCTGGCCAACGGGGCAGGCTCCCCGCTGTGGTGGCAGAGACGGAACCAGTTCTCGGGTGGAATGGCGGCACAGGAAGTGCTGTTCCCATGGACCTGAGAGCCCCACGCCCACGCCCTCGGGGGCAGAGTGACACGGATGTGCCATGTGTGCGGGACAGGCTCACAGGTTCCCGGCGGGCTTCCCGTCTGATCCCGCCCGGGCTCAGCTCAGACACAGTGCGTCCCAACCACTTCTCACGGCCCAGTCCTTGGCCAGGGGCAGGCGGGTGGTGGCACACAGCTTCCCTGCCACTGCCCTGGGGGCCGTCTGGGCGCCGGGCAGTGGACCTGCCGCCAGAGAGGCTCAGGGGCCTGTCACCCACGGCCGGCCATGCCCTTCCTCCGAGCGCAGCTGCAAGACTGGGCCCAGGAGCAGGGCCTCTACCGGGCGATTTCCTCACCTTCTCTGAAGAGTAACTAGGAACGTAGATGAGTTTACCGATTCTTTTTCAGAACTGGAGGGTTTTTAGTGCCATAAGAAGTGAAACACAGGCTAGTTTTGGCATCGGCTTTGGGGCTTTATTCAGCGGGCACTCCACGGGGGCCTTGGTCTGCAGGAGGCGGGCAGTGTGAGGCCCCCCCCACCTCCACATCCCCCGCAGCCTGTTTTCCTCCTGGCTGAGCATGGCCATGCCCCTCCCACAGGCAGGGCCTCGGGTTCCCGCCTGGCGGGGGGCCGAACAGGGTGGGAAGGGGAGATCGCACGAAGCTGCGAATCCTGGAGCCACATAGATGGCTGTGGCCTCTGACCTCCCCACCGCTGCCACACAGACTGCAAACCACATCACACGTTTCCGCAAATGACTGGGCATTCCTCCACGACTTGGCGAGTCGGTGCTGCGTCTGCCACCCTCCCTCCAAACCAGCACCTCGCACTCGCGCCGCCCAGGGGTCGCAGGGGTTGGCAGGAGGTGCCTCAGGCTCTGGGGTCACCATCCCCTCTCGGCCGGGGGCGGGGCAGCGGAGTCCGGGTGAGTGAATAAGGCAGCTGCGTTCCACGGCCTTTTTCATAAAAATGGCTGGGTGCGGCCCTAGCGGGGAGTCTGCTGATTCCACGCTCCTCCCTGGGAGAGCTCACCGGGGAGGCTGTGAGCTGGTGGCCTGGGATGAGGGACATGCCCATCCCAGGGCAGGGGGTGGGGGGAGCCCCGCTCTGGCTGGGAGTCATCCTCACTCCGTCCCGTGGGCTCAGCTTGTGCTGCGGCTGATGCATCCTCCGACTCCAGACAAGACGCCAGCCCAGGACTTCCACACGCAGCTGCATGGAGCTGGGCCTCTGAAGAGGCGGCTCAGCTCACGTGAGGCCAGAGGGTGCCTCATTCAGGGTGACTGGGTGCTTGTGAGAAGATGGCGACAGTGTGAGGTCCCTGCGCCCGGAGGGGCCCTGGGAGAAAGGGCCCGGGTCTCCCGGGTCCCAGGCCCCAGCCTCCAGGAGGGAGGCAGCTCGCGCCCTCCAGCCGCCACCGTCCTGGTCTGGCCTGGGCGCACGGCAGGTGCCGCAGCGAGGTCCCAGCACAGCCTCCTGAGAGGAACAGGTGGAGCTCCAGCCCTGCGCACGGATGGCCACCATGGCGCTCGTGTCCACCCTCCCGCCAGGCCCAGGGAGCTGCCCTCAGGAGGCAGCAGGGCCCCCAATCCTGCCCGCAGCACCGGGGTGTCTGCTGGCAGGGCTGTGGAGGCCTGGAGCTGTCACCAGGAGGAAGGGGTGAGGCAGAGTCCTGTGGAGCCAGGCCTCCGGGTGCCTCCTGGGTGCAGGGCACTGTGAGGGATCGGGGCCTTTCCTGGGTCGGGAGCAGCGCCGTGCCAGGCCTCCACGAGGGGCGTCCCAGCAGCCCTCTGCCCTGAAGACTTGCATCTTCCTAATCCCCCGGCGTCTTCTGGGGCTCTGTTCACTCTGAAACGCACCGAGAGTGACACGCCAGGGTGACCCCTCTCCTCCCAGCCCGGACGCCGCCCTGAGAGCTGGTGCCCGCGGTTCCGAATAAAAACATGAGGTCAGTCCTTCCTGTTAACCGCGTCGCGGCCTCAGGGAGAGCCGGTGCCAGTGTCCTCAGGAAGGAAGCGGCCGCAGGAGCGGGACACGCGGCAGTGAGGGGGTGCTGAGTGGGGCTGAGGGGCGTGCGCAGTGCGAGCCCCAGCGTGAACACACATATCCGAACCCCCGCTCCTCAGCCCGGCAGACAGCGAGGCCCACGCGCTCCGCGTGTCCCCGTGTGGCCGCGGACAGCTGTGGGTGCATCAGAATCACAGAAGCTGCATTTAAACGGGACACGAAATCTCCTTTATTTAATGTCTTGTCAGTGATCGGAAAGGAAACAGTAGCAATTCTGGGGCGAGGATGTGCAGCCAGGTTTCTGGAAAGAGAATCCGCGTCGACTGCCTTTCCCCTCATAACCAGAGGGGCTGAGGACCTGCCCTGGCCTGGCCCTGGGCCTGAGGCATGGGGGTGTGGAGCAGGAGAGAGGGAAGAGGAGGAGAGAAGAAGAGAGAGGGGAGGCATTTGTCCTCAGACACAGACAGGCAGAGGGAGAGAGGCGTGGCCGGGGACAGAGTGAGGCTCTGGGCAGCTCAGGTCTTGGCCATTGTCACCGGGGTGGCCTATACTCTGGTGTCCCCCACAAGGAGTCCCAGGAACTGGGGGGGCAGGTGGGAGAGGCAGAACGAGGGAGGAGAGAATAGACACAGGGCTGAGGGAGTGTCCCCTGAGAAGCTGGTGTTAGAAAACACACCAAACCACCTTCTCCAGGCCCATGGCTGCCCCCGTCCTCCCTCTAACACACCAAACCACCTCCATCACACCCATGGCTGCCCCTGTCCTCCCTCTAACACACCAAACCACGTCCATCATCCCCGTGGCTGCCCCTGTCCTCCCTCTAACACACCAAACCACGTCCATCATCCCCGTGGCTGCCCCTGTCCTCCCTCTAACACACCAAACCACCTCCATCATCCCCGTGGCTGCCCCCGTCCTTCCTCTAACACACCAAACCACCTCCATCATCCCCGTGGCTGCCCCCGTCCTCCCTCTAACACACCAAACCACCTCCATCATCCCCGTGGCTGCCCCTGTCCTCCCTCTAACACACCAAACCACCTCCATCATCCCCGTGGCTGCCCCCGTCCTCCCTCTAACACACCAAACCACGTCCATCATCCCCGTGGCTGCCCCTGTCCTCCCTCTAACACACCAAACCACGTCCATCATCCCCGTGGCTGCCCCTGTCCTCCCTCTAACACACCAAACCACCTCCATCATCCCCGTGGCTGCCCCCGTCCTCCCTCTAACACACCAAACCACCTCCATCATCCCCGTGGCTGCCCCCGGCCTCCCTCTAACACACCAAACCACCTCCATCATCCCCGTGGCTGCCCCCGTCCTTCCTCTAACACACCAAACTACCTCCATCATCCCCGTGGCTGCCCCCGTCCTCTCTCTAACACACCAAACCACGTCCATCATCCCCGTGGCTGCCCCCGTCCTTCCTCTAACACACCAAACTACCTCCATCATCCCCGTGGCTGCCCCTGTCCTCCCTCTAACACACCAAACCACCACGTGGCTGCCCCTGTCCTCCCTCTAACACACCAAACCACCTCCATCATCCCTGTGGCTGCCCCTGTCCTCCCTCTAACACACCAAACCACCACGTGGCTGCCCCCGTCCTCCCTCTAACACACCAAACCACCTCCATCATCCCCGTGGCTGCCCCCGTCCTCCCTCTAACACACCAAACCACCTCCATCATCCCCGTGGCTGCCCCCGTCCTCCCTCTAACACACCAAACCACCTCCATCATCCCCGTGGCTGCCCCTGTCCTCCCTCTAACACACCAAACCACCACGTGGCTGCCCCTGTCCTCCGTCTAACACACCATACCACCACGTGGCTGCCCCCGTCCTCCCTCTAACACACCAAACCACCTCCATCATCCCCGTGGATGCCCCCGTCCTCCCTCTAACACACCAAACCACCTCCATCATCCCCGTGGCTGCCCCCGTCCTCCCTCTAACACACCAAACCACCTCCATCATCCCCGTGGCTGCCCCCGTCCTTCCTCTAACACACCAAACCACCTCCATCATCCCCGTGGCTGCCCCCGTCCTTCCTCTAACACACCAAACTACCTCCATCATCCCCGTGGCTGCCCCTGTCCTCCCTCTAACACACCAAACCACCACGTGGCTGCCCCTGTCCTCCCTCTAACACACCAAACCACCTCCATCATCCCTGTGGCTGCCCCTGTCCTCCCTCTAACACACCAAACCACCACGTGGCTGCCCCTGTCCTCCCTCTAACACACCAAACCACCTCCATCATCCCCGTGGCTGCCCCTGTCCTCCCTCTAACACACCAAACCACCTCCATCATCCCTGTGGCTGCCCCTGTCCTCCCTCTAACACACCAAACCACCACGTGGCTGCCCCTGTCCTCCGTCTAACACACCATACCACCACGTGGCTGCCCCCGTCCTCCCTCTAACACACCAAACCACCTCCATCATCCCCGTGGATGCCCCCGTCCTCCCTCTAACACACCAACCACCACCATCATCCCCGTGGCTGCCCCCGTCCTCTCTCTAACACACCAAACCACCTCCATCATCCCCGTGGCTGCCCCCGTCCTCCCTCTAACACACCAAACCATCTGCACACTCGTGCCTGCCCTACATCCTCACCTGGTGCTCGGCCTCTGGCATCGAGGTGCCTGGGCCCGAGGGTGGAATCGCTTGCTGCTCACACAGCTCCCCCGTCATTCATTCTCATGTGAACGGTTTCAGCCTCAGCTTGGACATTCACTTTGCAAAGCACATCCGTGTCCACTGTTTGGGGGTCTCCACAGGAACCCGTGAGCAGGATGACGCTGGGCCTGCAGGCACACGGATAGGCCGGCCGAGCACACGCAGGTGCGGAACTCCTCGGGCGTGGCTCAGAGAGCGAGGCCCGGCCTGGGACTTTGTCCGTTAGGTTCTATGGGCATCAGGCATCTTCCTGCCCAGCCAGCTCTGCCCCAGGCGTGCTGGGCAGGAAGGCCGTCCGCTGCCCTTCTCAGGGCTGGTGCTGATCCTTTTCTGTAGCTTCATCCCTTGACCTTTGACCTGGCTTCAAATGCTCAGACCTGGCTGGTCAGCGATAGCCGCACCTTTTCAGGGCGGGTGGGAAAGGCAGCGGAGGAGTGGCGTGTCTGCCCGCAGAGGGGGAGGCAGCGGGGGTGCTGGGAAGGCCACCTCACGGAGCCTTCCCCCCGGGGAGGGCAGTCCCTCTGGGACCAACGTCCAGAGTGTGACCACCAGAGCCTCCCAGAGTCCGCCAGACAAGACGGGCCCTGGGTTACGGCGTGGATGTTTCCGGAACCTCTTCTCCTAAGTGCAAGACCTGGGAAGGAGCACATGCCATCCTCCTGGGAATGCAGTCAGAAACCAGTGAGTCTGTTGGTTTCCTGCCACAACCGAGGAGCAGGGCGGTCTGGGCGGAGCAGCGCCCCGGCCGAGTGAGAGAGCCTCGCCGGGGAAGACACAATGCCGGCCGTCGCAGCGAGATGCCCCGGCCTCCTCTGCGCTCCTCTTGGGGAATGTGGCCTCTCGGCCGCCGCCGATGCCGCTGGACGTGTGGGGGCCCAGGCAGCCTCGGGGGAGCGAGCAGCCCGCCGTTCCCACGGCCAGGCTGTGGTCTCACGGCCCCGCGGCCGCCCGGTGACAAAACCCTGCTGAGTGCCGCTGCTTTTCGGGGTCGTGACAGTGTCCCCACGGGTGGCTTGGGGCCCGGGAAGGCACCGTAACAAACAACGAACTAGCTCATCCGTTCCGTTTGCGATAGGAGAAGACGGACTTCAGGGTTTTAGATCTCCTAAGTCTAAAAGTGCACAGGACAGGACCCGGCCTCCGGTCCAGCCTGCCCAGCGCCCAGCCCAGCGAGGGCCAGTGGCAGTGCCCACCGAGGCCAGCAGGAGCCCGCCTTTGCCCCGGAGCGTCCTGCTTGCAGGGAAATTTGCATTCTGGTTTTGGAGTCAGAGGTGAGGAGACAGAGCCCCAGACAGAGAAGACTCGTTTTTGTCAAAGCAGACAGGAATTTCGCTCACACCTTGGTGTCAACGCTGTCGCCTTCTGACCCTTGGCCCCGGACTCCCAGATGGCAAGGGTCGTCTAACCACAAAGTGGGGGCACCTCCCAGAGACAGGGCCACGGCCGCGTCTCTTCCCTCCTTCCTCACATCTCCACGCCGGGTGTCGGGAGACATGGAGTCATTGTGCTCCTCCCTCCGTGAGGCGAGACCCAGCCACGGGCGGCTCATGGCGCTCCTCTCCACGCGTCGATTTTAAGAGAAAATCACTCATTACAATCGCACATGGACGTCCTCGAGGGAGGAAAGCCGCACATGTCTGTCTCCTCATCCACCCACACCCCAACATCCAGTGTGGACCCCGAAGGCCAGCCCTGAGCGGCAGGTGGGACTGAGGGGACCTGGCCTGAGTGGGCATCAGGGCGGCTTCCCAGTGGCTGGACGGGCGTGCACGCACACCCTCTGCTGCTCACCGGCGCGAGCTCAGATGGATGGAACCTAACACACAGCGGAAGGCTCAGAGAGAAATAGCCATCCTTGAAAATCACACAAACATGGAGGGTTTTAATAAAACACACCGTGGAGCTGACTTTCAGGTTGGACCTAGAACAGGCCAATGGACACGGCCGGGGACCCAGACTCCCCGAGGCGGCCAGCCCCGCCCGGGCAGGGTTTGCCCACAGGCAGTGGCAGCGCCACAGGGCTCACAGGGCTCACTAGACCCACGTGCTGCCTGGCTCTGGGGCGGCCGCGGGAGCCGCCAGACAGTGCGACGCTCTCCCTGGATGAGAATCCCTGGCAGGAGCCCGGCACCACCTGTGCCTGTGCCTCAGCCATGCCTCATCCTGACCGACTCCCGGTCGGGTTTTGATTCCAGAACTTACTTAGAAGCAAAGCGCAACCCCTGTCTGTCTGTCTGCAGGGCCTCGCTGGCCCCAGGCACTGTTTGCCCCCCTCACCGGCACCGGCACTGGGACTGGAACCAGGACCGGCTCCGGGGCCGAGCCAGCCCTGGGACAGGATGGGGGTGGGCGCCTGCACTGAGTGCAGAAGCCGTTTTCTCCGTGGGGGCCGTCCTGGGAGTCTGTGCGGGTCATTCAAAGACGGTCCCTTTCAGTGCGATGGCCGGCGGGCGTGTGGGAGCACCGCTGCCTGGCTGTCTCGTCTCCACAAATGGTCCCCTCCAGCCTCGCCAGAGAGAGTCCACAGAACCCACTCCCTTCTCAGGCTGACCGCCGGGACGTAAGCTAGAAGCTTCGGGAACTCCAGCGGCCGGCCGGCCACCGTGCGGGCGTCAGGAGCGGGACTGGGTCCCTCAGGGAAGGGTCCCGCTGCTGAGTCAGTTCAGAACCCCAGGGAGACACGTCCCGTGGCCCACGGGGCCTGCCAAGGCCTCGTGGTCAGCTGTCCTCCTAACAAGACAAATCAAGACGGAACTGATCACTCTGCTTCTCAAAATGAGTTGAACGGCCGAAACCGGTTTGGCTCAGTGGATAGAGCGTCGGCCTTCAGACTGAAAGGTCCCGGGTTCGATTCCAGTCAGAGGCATGTACCTTGGTTGAGGGCACATCTCCAGTAGGGGTGTGCAAGAGGCAGCTGATCGATGATTCTCTCTCATCGATGTTTCTAACTCTCTATCCTTTCCTCTCTGTAAAAAATCAATAAAATATATATTTTTTAAAAATGAGTTGAACGTCCAAATGACCTTGAAGTTAATCCCTCCCCCCAAGGCTGGTAAAAACCAGATCACAAGTTGACATAATAAATTCTTTGTGCTGGGAGCTTGTTTTAAAGTAATCATGTTTAGGTAAGTCAAGGAAAGAGGCTTCCCACTGAGACACATTTTATGAAGAAAATTAAATATTTATTATAAAGCCAGCTTATTAAATTCTGTCAGAAGGGCATCAATCTTGCTGCTTCGGTGCGGAAGCCTCAGGCCCCAGGACGGGGCGCGGTGAGCTTACCCTCCTGCTCCCCTGCAGCCGCCGAGCGGAGGGCTGGGTGGAGGGCCGGGCCAAGGGACAGGCGGAGGGCCGGGCGGAAGGACTGCCAAGAAGCAGGCAGCAGGTTTCAGGTGTGAACTCGGCCAGAGCAATGCCCAGGCGAAGCAGACTGAGCCTGAACAGTTTTTATTTAAAGACATTTTGGAAACCACAGTAAAGGCAAGCACACTCCTGCAAGCATGCACACAGACATACAAATGCACGTGCATTTACAGACATACATGCACAAATGCACACAAATGCACACACATGCAAACACTTATGCAAAAAGCATAAACATATATACACAAATGCAAGTACAAACACATGTGCAAGTGCATACAAACAGTGCACACATGACACACATGCATGCAGAAGCACACACATGCACACACATTTGGGCACACACATGTGGGCACACATGTGTGCCCATACTTCACATTTTTTTCTCGTTTTTCCCCTCGGGAAACCTGTTGAGAACACACATATTGATCCATAGAAGAATTGTACTTCGTTTGGATGATGTCCTGTGCAGACCACTGGCCTTTGAGTGAAATATTCTAACTGAACGCCTCGAGCAGTGTCAGGCGTTACCCTCGCTGCCCACACAGCTGCCGGGGAGGCCTGGTCATTAAGATGGGCCGGCTCGGTCTGCAAGGATCCTGGCCTCCGCTCAGTACCAGTGCTGACCGGGGGGGGGGGGGGGGGTCACACCTGCCTATCGTCCCTCCAGATGGAGGTGTGGTGAGGGCACAGGACACGTTTTCTGAAAAGAAACAAGAATACAAAGTTGTCACTGCTACAGGCCAGGTCCTCCCACACCCCACCCTGGAGGAACTGGGTCCTGGTCCTCGGGTGAAGGCGTCCCTCCCCCAGCTGCCCTGGTGCGTCATCCACGGAGTGAGCGTGCAAACATTGTGTCCATGCCCAGGTGGTCGCAGGTGAAGGAAAACCTAGACACACAGAGGCTGCTGCTGTGGCTTTGCTGCGTCTGTGCCTCCCGTGGGCACAGGTGCCTGGGCTTCGCTGCGGGAGCCTGGCCGTCGGACCCGCCTGGACGCAGCATCCCTGTTTGCATTCCATCCAGACCGTGCCATGCTGCTGAGCCCCGGTGATCGCTGACCGATGCAGGAGCTGGACCTGCGACGCTGCAGGAGCCGCCACCCACCGCCGTGCACCGCGAAAGGCTCCGAGAGGCCAGCGTTCCTGACACGAATTCCTGCTCTGTCCTCCTGGCTTTGTGTGCCCTTGGGGTGGGCCCCGCGAGTTCTGAGCTCTCAGCCCTCCTGCCGGCGCCCCAGGGCCCTGGTGCGGGTGGGACCCTCCGGTGCCTCCCTTACTGCTGCTTGTCAGGGACCCAGCGCCTGGGCCGTGTGGGGACTCACGTGCCCAGGAGCCTGTCAGTCTCCATTGGGACCCAGTGCGTCTGGGAGTCCCGCCCCCGCTGCTCGGGGGCTGGGCTGCCCGCACCCTACAGTCCTCAAGGGGCCTGCTCGCGGCTCGTCCCGGAGAAACCAGCTTCCATCCCCCCTCTGGATGATGCCGTGTGCCTTCCCCTGAGGACACGGGACACACAGAGGTGCTGATGGCCTGAGGAGGGCGTCGCAGGGAGCAGGTGCTGCCCAGTTGGTGAAGTGGCACCACAGTTGGGGGCTGTGGGGAGGGTGGTTGGATTTACTGTAAGAAAACATGTTTCTAGTTTATGTTTTTTAGATTCCACATTTAAGTGAGATCTTTCTCTGTCTGACTTATCTCACTCAGCACAATACCCTCTAGGTCCATCCATGCTGTGGCAAAAGTAAGACTTGCTTCCTCTTATGGCTGAGTCACATTCCATTACAGAAATACTAGAGGCCCGGTGCACGAAATTCATGCAAGGTGCTCGGGCCTGGCAGCCCCGGCTTCGTCCCGAGGTCATCCAGAAGAACGTCCGGAAGGTCATTCAGCTGTCTGGTATAATTAGCATATTATGCTTTTATTGTTATAGATACATCACATCTTCTTTATCCACCTATTGCTGCTGGGCACTTGCCTCGCTTCTATTCCTGGCTGTCGTACACAATGCTGCAGTGAACATAGAGGAGCAGATAAGTTTTTAAAGTGTGTGGATTTCTCTGGATAAATAAAATACCCAAGTGGAATCTGATGGCTGCCAGGTGGGATGGTTTGGGGGTGAGTGGAAAAGGTAAAGGAATTAGAAGTGAAACTGCCTTAAAGCAACAGGCCCAGGGATGGAACAGTCAGTGACATGGGAATAACAGCGCGGTGTCAGGGACCCTGTAGTAAGTTATGCAAACGTCCGAGCGCTCTGCTGTGTGCCCGAAACTAATATAATATCGAATGTCAACTGTCACTGAAAACTTTCCAAGCAAGGAAGCACGAGTCTGAGCGAAGCTGACGAGGAGGGAGGGACGGTGGGGAGCAGTGGGGTGGGCGGGCGTTCCCAAGGGACCCCATGGCTGTGATGGGTGCGAGCGGGCGCAGGGCCCTAGGGGGCCCATCCCTGTCAGCTGTCGTGGGACACAGGCTGCCTTGCTCAGGAAGGCCTCCTGCCGGAGCCACGCCAGGCTGGCTGTGACCTCACCCTGCCCTGGCCACGTGGAGGGCCACCCAACTCCTGTGTCCCGGGGCTGCTGAGTGCTCACTGACTTCCTCCGTCCATAGCTCACCTGCAAGCCCTCCCCCTCCCCAGCCACGCCCTCTCCACACCGCCCGCCACCCCCACTCCTGGGCTGGTTCCTAGCGACTCAGCCAGCCACTGTCCCGGCGGGTCCCACTCAGACCCTGAGCCCCAGGTCTCCAGTGAGCTCCTCGGGTTTGTGTTTGAGGACGTGCAGGGTGAAGACTGAGGTCGCCGGCTGGAGGTGGCAGGTCTGTCCCCCTTTCCAGGCCGCTGCACCATCGATGCCGCTCCATGTTCAGGGTCGAGACCCTGGCTTGGTCTCCGGACTGCAGCTCACACACACCTCCTCTGGGCGCCACGTGAGGCCTGATCCATGATGTCGAATGTTCACTTTCACAGCAGTGGTTCCATGTATGAACTCCCTAAAGCTGAGGGAAGTTACAGCCACACCTTCCGACGCACAGGATGGGGCGGGGGCAGGTGAGGCCGTAGGTGCCATTTGCCCCAGGACGTGGTTGCTGGCCTGGCCAGGCAGGCAGGGTCTCCTCCTGCTTCCTCGTCCATCAGGGGCGGCTGGTCGGTGTGGGCAGTGGGTGCCCCGCTGACGCTGATTGGTTCTGGCACACTTTGCTATGCTGGTGAGCTGTGGAGCTATAAATAGAAAGCGGTGGTTTTTCCTTTAACCAACCCAAAATTAAAGGAGGAGAATTTCCTTAAACTCCCAGAGGCATCGAACCCAAGATGATGAGACCCTGGGCCCCGAGCACAGCGGAGCTTTTGTCTGCGGGAGCTAGCTCATGGGAACCTGCCCGGAGGAGGCAGGAAGGGAGGAATCACCCAACGCAGCTCAGCAAGAACAGCATGTGGGCGAGGGGCCGGGCGCTCCGAATGGAGATGCACCCATTCCAAATACCAGACAACTTAGGGGCAAGAACCAGACTTACTTGGCTTTAATTAACTGGATCAAATTAACAAAAGTAGAGGGTGTTAAGGAATCCCAAGAATTCTCGGAGAACAAAACGACCTTCGTCTATCCGTTCCGAGGGCCGCCTGGCCCAGAGGGCCCAGGGCACGAGGCCCGGGTGGTGAAGGAGAAAGGGCACATGGATTCCATGGGAGCTCAGGACCATGGGAGCGCTGCCTGCCCTCACCTTCCATCCTGAGCTAATGCCTTCAGGAAGCCGGCTCAGAGTGATGCTGACATCTCAGGAATAAGCAGAGGCCTGTCATTGCACAGCTTGTTTTCACACGGATGTGCATAGAGCAAATCAAGCCCTTCGAGACCTCCCGCCGGCGCTGCTGGGTGGAGCGGGCGTGGTGCGGCCAGTCCACGGCACACCCGGGCCATCGTGGCATTGGCCGCGGCCGAGATGTGCACATGAACGGGTTCAGGGGTGGGGGTAGGGGTGGGGGCTGGAGGGACTGATCTGTAGCTTTTGCCCATTTCTGTGGTGTAAATTCTCCTGAATAGCTAGCACCACTGGATGCTGCAAAGATAATCAAGTGATCTCGTCATGGGGTTAATTGACCGGTATGGCTCTTACCTACGTCTACTCACCAGCACAGCCTCATCTTTGTCCTCTGATGGTACCAAAGGGCTTAGGTGATTCCAGAAAGGCCGGGATTACAGAGGGAATGATTTCTAATCACACGTGGGACTCCAAGCAGGGACAAGCTGTGAGTGCCCCGAGCTGCAGCAGGTGTGATCCAACCTGAACCACACGGACCCTGACCTTGGGGAGTATAAATCACTGCAACTTCAGCCCCTGATTCCAGTAAGAATTCTTTTATAAAAGGAGAGAGACAGGCTGACAGCACTCATGGCATTTTGGGCTAAAGCAAGACCCACTGGCTGCTCAGTGGGAGGAGCTGATGAAATGTCTCCTCAGTCAGAGGGGAGGACCAAGGCTCTCCAGCATCGGTCCACACCCAGAGGAAGCCCATTGGCTGGCAGTCCCCCAGGGGCCGGGTTTATAGTCAGGGCTGGCCAATCAGTGTCAATGACAAGGACCCAAACAGCTATAAAATCAGGGTGTGGCTGCTGTAGACATTTAGAAACACTGGCAGGCCCAGCAGTGAGGTGTGGCCCAGTGAGCAGGACACTGAGTCCTCCTGCCGGCCCCTCCCACAGTCCCCAAATGCTCCCACCTGGGAGACCTGAGTCTCATTAATGCCAGGAAGACAGACACACAACCATGAATTAGTCTGTGAACTTTAGCTGTCATCTTAGCTCAAAACAGAGAATGAGCCCTGGTTGGTGTGGCTCAGAGGACAGAGCATTGGCCTGCGCACCAAAGGGTTGTGGGCTCAATTCCTTGTCAAGGGCACATACCTGGGTTGCAGGTTGGATCCTCAGCCCCTTTGGGCATGCAGGAGGCAACCAATCACTGTGTCTCTCTCACATCGATGTTTCTCTCTCTCCCCCTTCCTCCCTCTCTTCCATTCTCTTAAAAAATCAATGGGAAAATTTTTCTCAGGTGAAGATTAACAAAAAGCAAAACAAAACCAGAAAACAGGGCTGAGATGCAAGCTTGAGAGAGGGCTCGAAGCCCAGGCGAGGCTGCAGTGGGAAAGCCACCCTTTGGGGGAAAAGCAGAGACAATGGCAAAACGGGGAAGGAGTGTCGGCTATAATGTTTTATCAAGAAAAAGGAATCCTTTCCCCTCAATAGGAAAATGCTTTCAGAAACGTGGAAAGGGTATTTCTGATGGTCTTTCATGGAAGTTGGGGGCCTGCCCAGCTCCACGTGCTTTTTGGGACCAGGCAGCCCATTCAGAGTGTCCCCTCTCCCAGCACCTCCCCTGTGTATCCCACCACCTCCCAATGTCCACTTTGGCGTCGGCCGTGTGCCGTCTGGGAGGGCGCCGAGCTGCTGACCCGTCCCCCGGCCTGGACCTTCGGGAGACTCGGTGGGGTCCCGGAGGCGGGCTCCTCGCCCCACCCCCAGCCGAGAGTCTGCGTAATTGATGCTCCCCGCAGTGTCTCCGTTCCCATTGTTCACCGAGCTGCTCGCCCTGCGGAGAAAATGATTGTTTTTATTAATTTGAACTCCTGGTGTCTCCCACTGTTGGCTTCCCTGCTCAGAATCCCGGCACTTCAAGAAAATCTCCCTGTCTTCATAATCTAGCAAATGACTGTTTACTGGGATTACCGCGCTGCGAATGCGGGTCCCGCCGGAGACGCAGCGCAGGCCCCGGCTCAGGGCGGAGGCGACATCCCGCCCGAGATGAAAGGGGGCGGATGGGAGCGAAATGCCACTTAGCGGTCTGCACGCTGATCCCGGGATTCTCAGCCGGCGTGTGCTCAGGAGCCAGGCTGTGGGAGCTACCCCCGCGTGGAGGCCGGATGGGGCGCCTGGCCTGGAAGTGCGGACGAGCCCGACCCCGCGGGAGCACAGGGTCTGGCGGACCTCCCGGGACACACGGCACTTCTGAGTGGAGAAGGGAGGACACGCCAGCGTCCAGAAGCTGCCCCGGTTCCGGGCGGGAGCCACACCTGCGGGGGGCCTGGCCTTGGCTCCGCGTTCAATCGGTGGGTGCGGGTGGGAGGGAGGACCTCTCTCAGCTCCCATCACTGCCCAGACACGGGTCTGATGTCGTCCACGGGCCCCTGGGGGGAGGGGTCCCTGCGGAGGATTTCCTGGCCACTTGCTGGAAGTAGGAAGGAGACCCGGAGGGTTCTGAGCTTCTTGCCTCTGCGTCTTGCCTGGGTCCCTCTCCTGTCAGCCTGTCCGGACTCAGTCTCCTCTCTCCCCGCACAGCTCAGGGCGGCGGCTCTGCAGGGACCATAGTGACTGGGCCAAGGCCCTCAGGGCTGCTGGCTCGGCCCCTGCAAGCCTGCCTGTGAGCCCCCCGCCGGCCTTTTAGTCCCCCCCGGCCTGTGAGTCCCCCCCCACCTGTGAGTCCCCCCCCCCTGCCTGTGAGTCCCCCCCCCCCGGCCCCGCCTGTGAGTCCCTCCCGGCCTGTGAGTCCCCCACCCACCCCAGCCTGTGAGTCCCCCACCCCGCCTGTGAGTCCCCCCCGGCCTGTGAGTCCCCCTCGGCCTGTGAGTCCCCCCCCCCCCGCCTGTGAGTCCCCCTCGGCCTGTGAGTCCCCCCCACCCCGGCCTGTGAGACACCCCCCCCGTCTGTGAGTCGCCCCCCCTGGCCTATGAGTCCCCCTCGGCCTGTGAGTCCCCCCCCACCCCGTCTGTGAGTCCCCCCCACCCCGGCCTGTGAGACACCCCCCCCCCCCCAGGTCTGTGAGTCCCCCCGCCGCCCAGGGCGGGCCACAGGCGCCTCCTGCTCCCCACCCCCTGAACCTGACAGGGAGCAGAGAGCACCAAATTGTTTTCGGGGACAGACACACACATCCCCCGGGGACACGCAAAGGTGGGTCCAGACTCCGTGCCAGGGCTGGAGAGGCCTGTGCACTGGGGACGCCAGGGGACGCCAGGGGGCCTGGCCTCAGAGCTCACTCCCCAGGATGCCCATGTCTTGCCAACAGCCCCAGGTGCACTCGGAATCCGGAGCACAGGGTGTGTGCTAAGGGCCTGCTCTCAGTGCCCGTCCCATTCTCCTTGCCGGGGACCCTTCCACGCCCAGAGGGGACCCTGCCCCAGGGTCGCTTCGGCCCCGGCGAGGCCCCTGCACAGAGAGCCTCTGTGCACGCGCACCAGGCTGCGGCCCCTGCTTCACGGTTCCTGACGCTGCACACCGGTCAGACCTAGAACGCGGTTCCAGTTGCTTCCGTCCTCAGGAAGCTGTGGATCGCAGCTGAGGAAGAGCCCTCAGTCCTGGGCGTCATGGATCAGGAGGGCAGCCGAGTTCCCGGGGCTCCGAGAAAGGGCAGCGTGACTCCGGAGCTGACCCAGTGAGCAGCCGCCAGGCCAGTGCCGCTCAGAGGACAGGGGCCGCACTGGAGACCCTCCGGTGACCTCGGACAGGGCGGGGGAAGGAGGGGGGCGTTCTGGTGCCCGCGCTGCTGGCAGTCGGCTCTGTTGAATCTCAGATAGTGGTGCGGGCAGCACCCGGGGACCGACAGCACCACACGCACCGGCGGGCCCAGGGGGTTGGCTGCAATAACCCAGCTCCACGTTCACACTCTTCCCTCAGGAGAGCCGGATCGTGCAGACCCACCGTGCCAAGGTCCGCTGGACTCTCCTCACCCCAGGCAGGCTGACCCAGCGCTGCCCTCACTCAGGGTCGCTGCGTGAGGCACCGGCAGGTCCATCTGCAGGTCGTGTCCCGCCTCCCGACCGGGCCTGGCCTCCCTTCGTGGCGCTGAAGCACGGCTGTGGCAGCGCCTCCTGGGACCTCCACCTGGGGCGTCACCTCCGACTGCGGCCTTTTCCGCCATCTCATGGGACAAGGCTGCTCGTTATGTCCCGCCCTCCACCACCTCACACCAGGTCACCAGGCACTGGAGACGGATGTGACACAGTGGCCCCCAGGGTCACACCGTGGCGTGGGGAGGTGGCTGCCTCCCGCTGAAACCTGCCGGAAAGTTCTGGGGCTTGGTGTCCTGTTCCTGCAGTGAGGGCTCCAGTCCCAGAGAGTGTCATGCTCAAGAAAGGAGTTTTCTTTTGGGTACGAAAAACTTTATTTGTTATTTATTTCTTACTGATTTTAGAGAGAGAGAGAAACATCAACTTGTTGTTCCACTTATGGATGCATTTCATTGGTTGATTCTTGATGTGTTTTGACCAGGATTGAAGCCAAACCTGGGTGTATCAGGACGACATTTTAGTTCACTGACCTCCCACCAGGGCCGGGCACAGATGTTCCCGCTGAAGACTAACAGGGCTGATTTCACCCCTGTTGGGGGAAGATTTCTGCCTCCAAATAGAAGGGAAAGACGTGGTGGAATAGGGGGTCCCAGGAGGTCCTTGTCACACAGTCAGCGGGCAAGTTGATGGGAGAGTCACCGAGAACCACCTCCCAGGGAACCGAAGCGTGGGCCACCGCCCAGCAGAGCAACCACGGCCTGGAGAGGGAGACGTGGGGTGGGTGACAGGATGGCCGGCTCCCCCGCCCCTCGCTCCAGCCCGCCGCGGCCGCAGCAGGGCGGAGCCTGTGACTTCAGTCAGGGAGGACTGGGCTGGGTCCTGCTGGGACACCAGGAGCCAGGGGCCCTGGCCTGGGGGAGAGTGTCAGGCTGGGAGGGACGCTGGGTGGGACGCTGGCTTCTTGTCGCTCCTGAGGAAGTGACACATCGGGGCTGTCAGCAGGAGCTTGGTCACGTTAGGGTGGCGCCAGCGGGAGGAAGAGAGAGCAGACTGTGCCCCGTGGATGAGGGGACCACTCAGGGGACACTAGTCCAGTCCACCAGCAAGTGGTCCTGGCTTTGCTTCGGCAGATTGGTCTCCGGGCCCAGGGCAGGCACCGGTCACCGGTAGTGCCTTCAGTCCTTGGGCACCCATGGCGGGGCACAAGGTGGACCGTGGAGGCTGCGCACACCTGACAGTGGGGTGTTGGTCTGGAGCCCAGGTGTTGAGGGGGCTCCCGGAGAGAAGTTGGTGAGTCGCACGGCCGCCTCCCCGCCTCCATCTTTGTGGCAGAAGGAAGCCTGAGCCAACATGGGGCACCTCCCGACACCAGGCTCACACCGCCTTTGCTGTTGTTGCTAACCTTTCCCCAGGACATTTTTACTGATTTGTGGAAAGAGTGGAGGGGAGGAAAGAAGTGGGGTGGGGGTGGGGGGGACATAGATGTAAGGTGCCCTGGCCGGCACTCCAACCACAGAGCACACTGGCCAGGCACCCCGGCCTCTTGGGGAAGAGCGAGAAGGAGGCTCCCCGAGGACCCGGCCTCTAGCGCTGAGTCTGGAGTGGCCAGCCCACTTCCTGGTCACCAGGGGACGGCGGGCGGGTTCCGGAGAGAAGCTTCCATGCAGCCAGGCTCCCAGCTCCTTGCCGCTGCCAGGGAGCCGGGGGGGGGGGGGGGGGGCTCACAGGGGGCCGGGGGGGAGGGGTGGCTCACAGGGGGCCGAGGGGAGGGGAGGGGTGGCTCACAGGGGGCCGGGGGAGGGGCTCACAGGGGGCCGGGGGGAGGGGTGGCTCACAGAGGGCTGGGGGGAGGGGTGGCTCACAGGGGGCTGGGGGGAGGGGTGGCTCACAGGGGGCTGGGGGGAGGGGGGGGTGGCTCACAGGGAGCCGGGGGGGGGGGGGGGGGCGGTGGCTCACAGGGGGCCGGGGGGAGGGGTGGCTCACAGGGGGCTGGGAGCAGACCCCAGGAGGACCTTCCGCCTCTTCCTGGTTCCAAGCACGTAGACCGATGATGCCCAGGTTTCCAGCACGTCTCCCAGGCAGTGCTCTGCCCCCTCTGTGGCCTGTGAAGGGAACAGGCCAGGTGCCCAAGTTACCAGGCGACTGGGACCCCTCGGCTCGCCTGCGGGAGGATCGCACCTGGACAGCTGCTCCTCCTCACCCTGGAGAAAGGCCAGGTCCCAGAGCAAGTTTCCGAGATGTCCCCACACTTCCACTCTCTCGACATTTTCTGGGCTCAGCGCCTGGCTGTCCATGGCTGAGGAGCAGGAAGCAGGGGCCTCGGGTTTGGGGGGGGGGAGCTGCCCCCAGGGGAGCGGGGAGCTGCCCTGTCACTGCAGTTCGTGCTCTGGCGCTGGCTGCCTGGACCCTGTTGTCCAAGTTCTGGGGAAATTTTCTCCACTTGACCTAGACCCCAGGTCGGGGTCGGGTGTCCCAGGACCCTGGACCTGAGTTCTGATCCCTGCTCCTGTTCTCACCCCCAGGGCTCTGCTCCCCAGACAAGGGGTGAGGCAGGGAGCCCCGCGCACCCAACCTGAGCAGAACCCTGGGACACTCAGCCTGTCCAGACTCTTCCTGTGGGACCCCATTGGCCTGGTGGGTGCAAATGGTTGGCCATGACCCCTCCTGCCCGAGCACCCTGGACTAGCACTCCTATGGCTCACAGGCTTCTGTCCTGTACCCGCCGGGACCTGGGTGACATTCTAACTTGCAAGAGAGCATGACCGAAGGGAGGTGCTCTGCACAAAGGCCTTTCGAGGCGAGGCCTCATACACATTGCTGAAGAAAGGGGCTGACGTAGGCCGTGTGGACACGTTGGAATTGTACCCTGTGTGTTACCGCCTCACACCCTCTCCGCAGGGCCAGAGAGTCCAGGCCACCAGGTAGGAGCTTCGCTTTCATCAATGACAGAGTGAGGCTCGGAGAGCAGCCTGGCTCGGGCGGAGCTCGCTGAGGGCTCCAGGCGGCGGCCGCAGAGAGCTGTGAACCCTGATGCTGGGCTTTGTGCTCCCGGAGGCCGGCGCACGCGGGTCAGGAAAGGGCTGCGTCCTGATGGGCCGCGGTGACGGAGCCGGGACGCCGCTGGCTCCCAGCAGTGACCAGGCTGCCGTCTGAGGGCGATGGTATTGATTTCCCCCTCCTCTTGGACCGTAATGTCCTGAATCACTTCCTTTGTGCAATCTCCCGAACCGCGCCGGCTAAGGCCGGGTGGGGTTCCGCATTAGCCCACGAGGCCTCCGGCCGAAGAGCGAGCAGATGGCGCGGAGACGCAGCTCCCGTCCGGGCGGCTTTCTCCATAATGGAACCCGCATTAAAAATGATATTATCTCCACTTTTAAAGGCCCTAATGGATGATCTCTGTCTGCGAAGTGTGTTCCCGGCCGGACCAGCCTCGGCGTGCAGAGAACAAGCCATCGGGAGATGAAGGCCCTTCCCTCCGAGAAGCAGCGGCCGCGCGTTTCCTCCCGGCAGCCAATCGGCGGGGCCCGTCTCACGCGGCCCAGGGGGGCCCGCAGCGTTCCCCGCAGAGGGCCGGGAGTGGTTGAGCTGTATGCGATGTGACAGGCCTGTGATATTTCTGCCATCCTCGTTCTCAGCAAAGTGCTCTAAAAACGCACTCATCATTTATTTATGGGACCGCAGTTAACCCGTGAGGGACCGGAGCGTGCCAAGGGCGTTCAGAGGGGAGTGTCCCGCTGGCCCTGGAAACCACCGGTCAGCGACGGCTCACCCGCCCTGTCCTGCGAGGGGGCAGCACGCAGCCACGTCACCGAGTGAGCTCATCTCAGGGCATAAGGAACTCATTTGAACAAATCCGTAACATCTACCATATTTTCCGGCCTATAAGACGACTTTTGAAACGAAAAAAAGTCAACCGAAAATCGGGGGCAAAAGACCAAAATTGCACAAAAATTACCTGCAGATCTTGACGGCAAAGTAAGTCTTTTCTTTGAAGTGGGGGGTGGTCTTATACAGCGAATATAGGCCTAAACCTATGTTTTAACTGTAAAATTAGGAGGTCGTCTTATACACTGGAAAATACGGGTATTTAAAATCACAGAAACTTTGGATTCTTTTCTGTAAGATCTTAAGATTTCTGAAGAAGCAATTTATTCCCTGGAGGCAGGTGGAGAGCATCTGGCACCAGGAAGCCTTCATGATCCAAAAGGTGAGTAGGAGTGTGCTCTCAGGAATGAGTTTCAGTCTTTGCATCCAGGGTCCAGTTCTTGGTAATCTGGGCCCAGACCGAGCCCCACTCATTAACCTGCACGACACATTTTACCCAGAAACATCGAGGAACCTGCAGATCCACAAAGCATTTCCATTTTCAAATATCAAAAAAGCATTATTTCACTCCTAAGTTAGCTTTGGACTCTTTGCACTCACAAAGAAAGAAGACAAGAAGCGATTGCTTACCGATTCTGGCCATTGCACATAGTCAAACCCAATCATAACACAGCCAGTGAGTGAGTAACCGAACGGTTACGGTGAGTGAGGTGCGCGCCCTGTGCCGGGGCTGCCAGGACAGGGTTCCTGACCTCAGCCGCGAGGCGGCTCCAGGCTGCAGGCCCGTGGGTTGGTGTGGGCACGTTATCTCCCGGCCGGCTCCACAGCCGCCGGCGTGCGGTCCGGCACCGTGGCCTTCGCCGTCAGTGTGCCAGGTCAGCACACGGTGGCCTGCCCGTGGACGTCCCCTCCAGGCCTCCCGGAGGGAGAGGTCTGACAGTGACACCGCACAGACACGTGCGAGAGATGACTCTGAGCCGCAGCACAGCACCCTCCCTCCACGGCCCGGGCACAGTGAGCGAGCAGGCGGGGGAAACCCCGACGCCGCCGGATCCATGGCACAGCCAGGCCTGGCCCAAGTCCCTCTGCCTGACCACCAGCCCTGAGGGCGTTGACATAATGAAGACAAATCCTTCATGAAGTAGCTTGTCAGCCGCCCACAGTGAGCCATCTCAGCCCAATCACACCTGAATGGCCCGTCTTCCTGCCACGTCACGCAGGGAACAGCCGCCTGCCACGCCTGCCCACGGGCCGGGCCATGAGGATGCTGCAGAGCCCGCAGCACTGGGCCTGCGGTGTCCTGTGCTTTACCCTCACCGCTCCCCCGGGAGGAACGTGCCCATCCTCACCCAAAAAATGCACACCTGTTAAGCCTCACCTGAGGATGTTTCTCCTTTGATTTTTAGAAAGAGTGGAAGGGGGAAGAGATGAGGGGGAGGGAGAGAGAGAAACATCGATTCGAGAGAGACACATGGATTGGGTAAGGATTTAAAAAAGGAACAGAACATCTGGTGAGAGTTACAATGAGCCTACACACCCAAGGAATTACAAGACGTTTTTCTTTAATTTGTTTGTTTTAATATATTTCTATTAAACATATTTAATAAAGGGAGGAAGGGAGAGGGAAGTAGCAACATCAATGATGAGAAAGAACTATTAATTGGCTACCTTCTGCACGCCCCACATTGGGGATCGAGCCCACAACTCGAGCATGTGCCCTGACCGGGAATCAAACCGTGACCTCCTGGTCCATAGGTGGATGCTCAGCCCTGTGCCACGCCGGCCGGGCTGGAGTTACAAGTTTTAATCAGAAATGTAATGACCATCTCGGAGCCCATGTGTACAGGCAGAGCCCACAGTGACAGGGTTAGCCGGTGGGAACCTGCTCAGTGCATGTGCTCACTCCCGGTTCACACCTGTCTCAGGTGTCTGCTCCCCAGGAGGAGAGAGACAGGCAGCCAGACGGGAACCCCAGCCTCCACGCCTGCTTCCATGGCTTCGGGAAGTTACTTCCCCCGTTACTGCACCCATGGCTGTTTTCCTATCAAGCCCACCTTGAGAATAACAGGACAGGCAAAAACCTGCATGAACGCACACCTCCCCTGGCTGGCTCCACCGCCGTAGGAAAGGGCTTTAGACTCCGCGGCCCAGGCCGCCTAGCAGGATCCAGGCTGGTGACCCCGGCTGACAACCCAGAGCCACGCGCTCCCCCCGCCGCCAGCACACGGTGGCACCTAAGGCCTCTGGGTCCCACCGCCTTCGTTTCCTGAACTCACGGCTCCCAGGAAAGATAGCTGGGCAGCTGCCCCTTCCACCTGCAGCCTTCCCCACCGGCCGTGCCTCCGGACTGGGCACTCCGCGGGACGGGACCCCCGTGCCCCCCCTCGCGGCCTCAGGGAGCTCTGAGAGGCACCTGCTCCTCAGAAGCAGGGCACGGAGACCCACGCTGTCCGCAGACCGGCCCGAGCTCGGAGTCTGGTCCCCACGGTGAGTTTTAAGAATCAAACAGTCATTGCACCTCCCAATCCCCCCGACAACAAGCGTTTCTAACCCCGCCTCGCCCACACTATGGCTCCGAGCGAGGGCCAGGCTGCCGTGTGGGCAGACCGGAGGCTGCTGAGGAGTGCCAGGGCGGCTGTCCGGCCTGAAAGGGATGTGTGGGCAGGGAAGGGGGTTCCCAGGGCTGAGGTTTGGGCGCCCCTCCCCTCTCCCTGCTGCGGGGCTGGGAATGTGAGCGGGGCCAGAGGTCATCCGAGGAGCTGGGAGCTGTGGATGGGGTCCTCCTCCCTACGAGAAGGGCGGGAGGGGGACACACACGTGACACCGAACATTGGGTCTGGAAATGCGACGCGGGTTCGGCAGCTGAATCCACCACGTGTTCGGGAAGCCACTCTCCGGAACATCTTCAAGCATTTGCTCTGAAAGTCAAAGGTGTTTTCTGCTTAAAACTCAGGGACACGCAGCCGTAGAGCCTTGCCGGGCCACGGGCAGGCGGGAACTGGGAGACGGACCCATGCCTGACAGGATGGCCAGCTCCATGCGCTCAGCTCCCAGTCCTTCCCTTCCTGCCGGCTCCTCTCCAGCGGCGTTCCCCTAGCCGGCAGGTGTGCGCCATCCGGAGCCTCAGAAGCGTTTTAAGTGTACAGAAGGGGCGCCGGCCGCTGCCGCTGTCTGCTCGCTCCTGTCCTCAGCAGGCGTCTGTTCAGTGGCCTCTGCAGGCAGCAGCAGGTCGCTTCTGTGGGAGCAGATGCCGGCAGCTCAGTCGTGACTGTGCCTCACGGAGCCGGCGGCTGCGGCTGCTCACCTCCTGGGACCACGCTCTCCGGTGCCCGCGTGGAGGAGCAGAGCGCCCACAGCAGGAGTGTGCCAGCAGGCTGTGCCCATCAGCAGCTTCGTACCTGTGGGGATGGGGGCGGCGCTACTCACACCAAGGACCTCGACAGAGGAGACAGATAAGAGTCCTTCCACCCCATCCCCGCCCTCCTGGCCCCAGCCGCCCACGGTGAGGTTGTGAGGGCAGAGAAGGTGCCTGAGGACCCCTGGGTGTGGGGGGAATGCTCCTTGGACACAAGATGCTTGTTTCCTAGTTCCTAGGTCTGGAGTCTAAGAAAGCCCTTCTGAGAAGCAGACGTCAGGGTCTGACCCAAACCCCTTTGTATATTTTTAAAAAGCCTTAAAAACAGGGAATTCTTGTTCACCATACTAATATCATGTTTTACTAACTAGAAAAGAAGACTATGTTTTTTCACATTAAGACTTTCATAGATTCCCCTGGCCAGTGTATCTCAGTGGTTAGCGTGTTGGCCCAAGCACCAAAGGGTAAAGAGTTCAATCCCAGCCACGGCCACATGCCCGGGTCTCAGGCTCACTCCCAACCCTGGTCGGATGAGGGTGGGAGGCAATCAATCGATATTTCTCGTCCCCTCCCCATTCCCCTCTCTCTCACTCTCTGTAAAAAGCCAATAAAAATATCCTCAGCTGAGGATTACAAAAAGAGTTTCATATGAACAGATTACAGACTGCCTACCAACTATTTTTTCTTTTTCTCTGTTTACCACGCAACTTTGCTTTCTGTCTTAACTGAACTCATTCTAAGCTGGGGGTCCCAGGGCTGGCTGAGGGGACAGTAAGGACATGCCTGTCTGGATGCTAAATCAGGCCTGACTTTTTCAACTTTCCTCTCCGCTGGTGCCTGTTGCTGACGGTTAAGCCCTGTCCGCTGAGCCCGGAGCCCAGGAAACGTGTGTGTGTGTGTGTGTGTGTGTGTGTGTGTGGCGAAGATGATAAAAAACATCTTGATCTAGCATGTCAGACTCACAGGCTAACACTGTCAAATAAACAAGGTTTAAGTGTATGTGGGCCAAAAAAAGCAACAAAGGCTTCAATTTTCATAGAAGCATAGGTTTATTTCTATAGAGACATGCTGAATACAAAGGGCTGAAATAAGTGAGCAACCATTAACATAAAATAATAGAATACTTTAATAAAAATTAATATTTTTTCTTGAACATTAACTTACCAGACACTGAATAAATTAATAAGCATAATGCAAATAAATCTATTTTTCTTGTTCTCTGAAAGTGAAATATTTCCTGTTGTGCACACCAAACAAGTCAGTACAAGACTAATGACGTGGCCATCGATCAGCTACTGAAATATTCGCTGCCGGTATTAGTGGAGAGAAATGGTGTGCCAGCACATAAGACGTGTAAGGGAAATGCAACACTATTATAATCATTAGTCATTAGCGAACATTGTAGTTCGTTGTTAATAATTATGTATATCAGCATATTGTAAAAATTAAGTTATGACATTTTCATTAAAACGTTTCTCACATACCGTTATATTGGTTGGGCCGCAAAAATATTTCTTGTGGGCTAATGTGGCCTGTGGATCATCAGTTTGATGTACTCAGTCTAGATCTTGATTGGCATGGGGAGTAAGGAGAGCTTAACTGGGAAGGGAACCGCACACACCTGCCGGGACGGGAACCGCACACACCTGCCGGGACAGGAACCATGCACACCTGCCGGGATGGGAACCACATACACCTGCCGGGATGGGGACCACACACACCAGCCGGGATGGGAACCACACACACCTGCCGAGAACCACACACACCTGCCGGGACAGGAACCGCACACACCTGCCGGGAACCGCACACACCTGCCGGGACAGGAACCACACACACCTGCCGGGACGGACACCGCACACACCTGCCGGGAACCGCACACACCTGCCGGGACAGGAACCATGCACACCTGCCGGGATGGGAACCACATACACCTGCCGGGATGGGGACCACACACACCAGCCGGGACGGGAACCACACACACCTGCCGGGACGGACACCGCACACACCTGCCGGGAACCACACACACCTGCCGGGACAGGAACCGCACACACCTGCCGGGATGGGAACTGCACACACCTGCCGGGACGGGAACCACACACACCTGCCGGGACGGGAACCGCACACACCTGCCGGGACAGGAACCGCACACACCTGCCGGGACAGGAACCGCACACACCTGCCGGGACGGGAACCGCACACACCTGCCGGGACGGGAACCGCACACACCTGCCGGGACAGGAACCGCACACACCTGCCGGGACAGGAACCATGCACACCTGCCGGGATGGGAACCACACACACCTGCCGGGATGGGAACCATGCACACCTGCCGGGAACCGCACACACCTGCCGGGACAGGAACCGCACACACCTGCCGGGACGGGAACCGCACACACCTGCCGGGAACCACACACACCTGCCGGGAGGGGAACCACACACATTTCTTGGATAGGCACCCAAGCCCCGCTCCAGGCAGGGCAGGTATCCAGCTGCCCACACCCCATCTGCCCCACTGGTCCCCTGAGAACACTGGCTTCACCTCCCTCACCCTCTGCCAGTGTCTGCCCTCCACCCCTGCAGGCTGTTCAGACGTTCTGCAAACCTCCCTACACGGCTTCCTCCGTCCCACCGCGGTCCCGACTCCACCCTCCTGGCCCCGTTTAGTCAGTCACTCTTCAACGCTCACCGAAGGGCTGGCAGCCAGAACCAGCTCCATACTGAGGTTCCGAACGGCCTTCCAAAACGGATCCCAGAAAACAGGCTGTGAACCCATTTGGAGGGTTAAATTCCATTGGTAACTTGTGTTGAGGTCACAGACGGTGGACAGAAAAATCTCTGGCAAAATCCATTTTTAGCTAATTTTTTTTTTTTTTTTTACTTTTATTGACTTAGGTTTTTGGACCCAACAGCACAATACAGTATGGACTCATATCCCATGTTTTCTTGGTACATGTTTGTCATAGTTATGAGTGTTCCTCTGTTCCTAACAGGAATGTGAGAAATAAGACCAGCATTAGCAGGAAAATAAACAGGACCCTCAATGTAGCTCTCTCCATTCTGTGGCATATTTTTCTAGACTTCTCTCTGCCTCTTATTCTTTCTCTTTGACACACAAAATGACAGCACCTGTACAGTATGTTACTCACGTGTTAATGTGCTCGGCATCCCCCACCTCACCCGCTCTGCGTTCAGACGAACAGACGTCATTCTGTTTGGGGATGGACTGCAGGCTCTGTGAGGGAGCCGCCGCTGGACATGTCACGGGCTCTTTAAAGCTCTTGCAGTCGTGTTGAAATGAGATTAAACATGCCACATGTTCATTTGCATATTCAATGAGTACTCTCCGACTTAAGCTAAGTGTTCGAAAGGCTGGGTTCTTGAAGCAAACCAGGAGAGCTGATTTTACCATCTTATCTGGTATTTTGTCTCTTTTATCCTCAAATTTCAGGTAGTGTGTGTTGAGCAACGCTCTGCATGGGCCTATGTGATGCTTCACCTGCCATGGACGCTGTGGGTGCCGGCAAGCTTTTTTCATTTCAGGGGGAAGACGTCCTCCCGCACAGGGCTCAAGGTCAGGGCGGGGCTGCGGGGGGACCGTCTTCGGGCAGAGGCGCTCGTGCTGAGCTCAGTGCAGCCTCCTGTGACTTGCACTCGCCCCGCTGAGCCCTTCCCGGGGGCCAGCAGGTCAGCAGCGCTGAGGGGTTCTGGTTTCTTCCGGTGGCCCTTGTGCCAACCTCGCCTCAGCAGACCCCCAGGTGCCTGGGTTGGTGGCTCAGAGCCGTCCCAGCCCCAGGAGATGCCCCCTATGGGGAGCGGCTATAGGATTAAGCCTAGGACTGACCTGTGGCGGGGGAACTAGAGGATACTGGAAGGTCACCAGGGTTTAATGGTGTTGCAGAGGCTTGTCTCTCACCTGGAGATTACTTATTATTGATGTATTTTATTCATGTTTGTGCTGATATTGGACCGGCCTATGTCCAGGGAATGGGCCAAGGTGCAGGAGAGAAAAGCATTGAGAGAACGCCACGGGAGGCCTGGTCCCCTGCCTGCGGGCATGATGGGACTAATTTTAGGGAGAGGGGTTTCAACATTGAAAGGGTTTCAAGTTCTCTCTGGGGAGATAGATCAGGACTATACTGGAGAAATTAAAGTAATGGCACAAACAAAACTATAATTCAGGTCTTACCAGAAGCAAAAACAGCACAAATTCTCCTTCTGCCCTCCTGTCCAGAAAGGGACTTTTAGCCGGTCAGCCCTTGGTGCAGCAGGCTTCGGGTCCGGCGATGGGGAATACTGGGCACCATTCGTCAAGCAGGGCTGGCCTGAGCCAGCACTGAGGGTCAGCGGGAGGCCTGTGGAGGGCTGTAGTGCTGGAGCCCATGTGTTAGTCATTGCTCTTGGACACGGCCGCAGCCTGGCCTCTAAACCAGGCTCCGCACTGCAGGAGCGGGGCCGGTGCTCTCCCTGGCAGAGCGCGCACCTCCTCCGATGGGAAGATCCAGGGGGAAACCCTTTACAGCTTTAATTTTCCCCATGACACACACACCACTGGGTCATTGGCCAGCTCCTGGAGTTGTTGAATGGCTGTATTTGGCTCATTCTCCTTCTGAGATTTTAACTTCTTTCCATGATTCAGTTTCCCAGCTAATAGCCCGAGCCTGCCTACGATCAGGCCAGTTAGTGGGCCGAGACCCGGACCTTATTGTAGTGCCATTTACTGCTATTCAGCAAGACCGGGTCTGGCAACGACCAACGAGTTGGCAAGGTGCACTTGCTAACTTCTCCGGACAGGTTGGTGACCATTACCCGGCAGAAAAGGATTTACAGTTTCTCTCAGTCACTACCTTTACCTTCAGGCGCTAACCATTGTTACAGGTGGACCCAGTTCTGGATACGCTGCAGCAGGGGGGGCAAAGTTCCTCAAAACCCGTGCATTTCAGCACAATGGGTAGGAACACAAGCTCTGACCTATGCCTGCCTGCTTTGCCGCGGAGCCCATCACCCTATAGTGACAGTGCCTGTGTGGTGAGTATGGCCAACATCATTGGAACGCTACTATAGGGCGCACTAATTCGGAGGAACTCCTTCATTTACTTTTCAGCCTTCAAAAGGTCGTTAGAAAACGACAGCTTTCCGCTTTATCGGCCATATCCGGTCTCATTCAGATCTCCTTGGTCCCTTAGCTTTAGGCAGTGAGCTATTGGCCGCCTCCCTGCTGTAATGCAAGAGGCTACCCCGGTTTCTCTGGCCCAGTCCGCCCATGCTTCACATCCTCAAAACGCTGCTACTTTGCACAAACAGTTCCATATTTCTTAGGAGCAAGCTTGTTAAATTGTTAAGCAGCCCTCAGTGTGTAATTCATTGCCCCCCCTCAGCCTGCCCTCCCTCAGCCTACCCTCCTCCCAGCCTACCCTCCTCCCAGCCTGCCCCACCCAGCCTGCTGTCTGTGCTGACATCTGCAGGTGCACAGGGGCCACAGGACTGGCCTTGGGCTCCAGCTCCACCCTCCTGCACTGCAGGACCAGTCCTCCCCGCGAACCCCAATGCCACGGGCCTGACGACAATGTTAGCAGAATCGGGATCTGCAATGCTTCCCTGGGACCTACGTGCTAACATCGTCACGTGCTGGGCTCTTTGCTGCAAATACTTCCAGTTCTGTGAGGCCTTCGTGAGGTCGCTGTTACAGCTGACGATGGTGGGAACCAGCACGGAGCCGCACGGGCCACGGCTGCATGAAGGCACATGGGATGCGTGTGACCAGACACACATGCACACGGGTGTGGAGCCACCGTGCTTCGGAAACGTTCTGGAGGCTGCACACTGACACCTGCCACCCATCGGGGGCTGGGCCGGCCTCCACAGGAAATGCCTGGATTGATCGCCTTCCCCTTTTAATGCTGCTATTGCCTTTGGCCCCAAAATGACAGGTTTTACACTGTCATTACTCCAAACTGCAAACAGATTATATGTTGATATAATAGACTTTACCTTTAATTTCTGTTTTAGTATCTCCTCATAATGGGTGTCAGGCCAGGCTGCGCCTGCTCATTAAGGCTTCCCTCCGAGGTGTTTTGGTTGCAGAAGAAACCTGCTCCCCTATTCAGAGGCCCAGCGAGGCCCTCCTGGAGATGGCAGGGCTCTGTGGGTGTGGGGTTTGGGTTCTGAGCCAGGCGGCCTCACTCTCCACCCCTCTGGTCCCCCACATGCAGTGATATTGGCCCATCAGGCTTCAGAAACACCCATTTCCCCTGCCTCCCTATAAAATCTACTGTTCTTAAAAGCCTGAGGTCACAGCTGGATTATATCCCCCAGATCTCTATGCTGGAGACATAGCTCCCGCCACTCAGCATGTGGCTGCTTTGGAGGGAGGGCATCACAGAGGGGAAAGCAGGTCATAATCTGGGCCCTGGTCCGGGGTGACCGGTCCTTACAGAGAGGAGCTGAGGACTGATACCAGAGGGACCACCGGGGTCTGCAGCAGGCAGCTGGGACAGGAGGGGGCGGTGCAGGGACCGGATTCCCAGCGTCCTCTGCGTTCCATGGCCTCGCTGTGCACACGGCTCCCCTGTGCTGGCCACGGAGGTTTGATGCCGGGCCGCTGGGAAGGCAGAATTCTTCCCGCTGACCCACAGGGTGGAGAGCGAAGCAGGAAAGAATCAGACGTCTGTCCCAGAGAAGAGCAGCTCTCCTCCCAGCCTCCCCTCCCAGCCCGCCCCTGACCAGGAAGGCCCGCCTCTGGCAGTGTGGGCACCGGTAGGGGGTGCCGGCCAGTTTCTCTGCAGGGCAAGGGCAGCCGGCTGCAGGCAGAGGGACTTCCTCAGCCAGAATGAAGGCTGGGAGCCAAGCCTGACTGAGGTACCTTCCAAAAAATGCCATCACCACCGATGCCCGCAGGCCTGACTGTCCCCAAGGAACCGGAGCGGCAGAGCTGGCCAGGGAGTGTCCTGAGCCAGACGGGCGCCTTCAGCCAGGCGTGCTTGTCAATGTGTGATCTGTCTGCTCGTCACATGTATGTGAACATTCAGCCTCGGGGTCACCTGAGCATCATTGATTATCAAGTGCAAACTGACCAGGCAGCTCAGGTGGCTGACTCACCTTTTCCTCCCCTCCATCTCTCCTCTCTCTCTCTCTCTCTCTCTCTCTCTCTCTCTCTCTCTCTCTCTCACACACACACACACACACACACACACACACACACAGGTGTTTCAGTTAGCTGACAAGCAGAGAATTAAAGCTCCCTCTCAAAGCCTAAAGCAAAATGCTATTATCAGGGAAAATACTGCCTTTCGGCATTTCCCAGGCTGTGGGGGTCTAGGCCCCCAGACAAGCCCCCAGACCTCTGACTGGCCTTTGCCTGTGTGTGTGTGTGTGTGTGTGTGTGTGTGTGTGAGCATGTAGCCCAGTAACACGTTGAGCTTGGGGACTGAGCAGTGACTGTGTCAGCCCTGGATTGTGGGAGAGCCAACCGGCAGAGCCCAGCAGGGGCCAAGTCTGGCGTGGGGGGAGAGGACTGGCCTGGAGGAGGGGGGAAGCTGCCTGGGGGTCTCAGCAAAGGAGGTCCCCAAGCCTCCTGAAGGTTAGGGCGCAGCCCCTCTGCCTTGAGCATCTTTCCGATGGCAATGTGCAGGCTGCGTGGAGACTGGTTCAGTCCCACTAACCACCGGCCTGAAGAGCTGCTCCGCTGGACAAGCACAGCGGGAGGCTCCCGGGCTCCTTGGCCCGAGGACAGCGCTTGCTTGAGACCTTTGGTATCCGACTGGTCAGCTCGAAGTGCTCCGCTCTCCGGTGGAGGCTCAGGTGCAAACACAGGCATAGGCAGCCCCTCCCTTCTTGGCCAGGGGAGCTGCCGAGCCCCAGGTGAGCGCAGGGTGTTTCCTGCTGAGGGTGGGGGCAGGCAGGCCAGGGCGGGCAGCTGCTCCCAAAGGTGGACTACATTGGCCAGCCTCCTTCCAACACCCTCGTGGGGTCTGCGCTCTTGTGTGAGGCTGCATCCTGTGATTGCACCTTAATAAATAAAATAAAGTCACTTCTGTGCTTAGGGTACAAAGGACAGTGACTGCCATCGGGTGGCTCCTTCCCCCTGAGCTGGTGAACAGCCCTCCCCTGTGACCTGCTGACCAGCCCTCCCCCTGACCTGGTCACCAGCCCTCCCCCTGACCTGGTGTGCTCCAAGATGAAGCAGGCTGCATGGCCAAGAACTGAGAGATGCGTCCAGCCACGACTTCCCTTTAACTGAATCACACCAACAAGCAGCATGTGAGTGAGCTGGGCATGAGTCTGTCTCCACTCAAGCCTTCAGATGAGACACAGTCCCAGTCAATGCCCCACCTGCAGCCTGGAAAACCCAGAGAAGACAATACAGCTGAGTATCCCTGACCCACGGAAACTGCAAGGTAACAGTCACTCTTCCCAAGCCATGAAGTGCCTGGTAACTCCTCAAGTACTAACAGATGACTAATCCCTCAGATTAATGAAAAGTTGTACCTATAACCCATCTCTGCATTTCCAACACAATTATTTCTCAGAGGAAGAATCTTCTAGACACAGAGCAATGTACTCAGTGGTAAATATCAAATATCCGGTCTTATCTCCACAAAGAGGAGACTGTCCGTGCTGAAACCAGACATTTCTCTTCTACCGTATGGGGAGTGGGCTATTGAATGAATCTTCTGTACTTTGAAGACAGTGCTGGATATGCAGCCTAGCGCTCACTCAATTTCTCGAAATCCTGTGTTTTGCCTGCTATTGCAAATAGATGCTCTGCATCTTATTCATACCCGCAAAGTCACAGCTAGGAGACGCTCAGCTCAAATCTGTGTCCATGGGGCATTCTGACAAGGCTGGGTGTTTACGTAGAGTTTTGGGGAAACATTGGTCAGTGGTACACAATGAAGCGGCAGACAGGGGAAGGCAGACAGGAGTCGATGCTGAAGCAGGCACAGAGGGGAGCGGGAGAGCACCACGGAGCAGGCCGCCCCTGAGTTCTCAGGGCCTGCCTGCAATCTTGAAAGCACTTCCATTTCCTAAGCCAGGGTTCCAGTGCCAAAGCCCCCCTGGGCCAGCGCGACGGCAGAAGGGCCCCAGCCAGGGGCAGGTGCTGGAGCAGGAGGTGGCCAACAGCCCGGCACTCCCACTGATTTCCTCCTACCTGTCATGAACCTTCAGGCTACTCATAGTTAGTTCTGAGAAGTCAGCTTAAAAATAATGCAGAGACCCAGCTGGTGTGGCTCAGTGGTTGAGTGTTGACCTATGAACCAGGAGGTCTCGGTTCGATTCCCAGTCAGGGCACGTGCCCAGGTTGCAGGCTGGATCCCCAGTGGGGGGCATGCAGGAGGCGGCCGATCAATGATTCTCTCACCATTGATGTTTCTATCCCTCACTCCCTCTCCTTCCTTTCTGAAATCAATAAAAATATTTTTATAGAATAATAATACAGAAACAATAGTGACGACAAGGCTTTTGCTTGCTCACTTGCAGGGTTCGAGTGGAGGATCTGAGACACACAGCTGTGCGAGCAGAGCCGCTGGAGCCGCCAGCGCGCCTGTGCTACAGCCACTCACCAGCAGCCTCACTCCCTGAGGAAAAAGCAGCTTCACAGCAGGCCCAGGTGTTCAGTCCAGTTCTCCTTTTCATTGTTTACCTATTTATTTATTTTGCCTTATCTCTTTTTAAAAGATGATCAAGCTCTTCCTTTCTTCAACGTCCCTGGAAGCTCTGGAGAGGAGGAGGCCTGGGCAAGGGCCGTGAATGCGGAGCCGCCCTGAGGGGCGGAGCGTGGCCGTGCCTGCTGTGCAGTGCTGGTCTCCCGGGGAAGGACTGACCTCCACGGGGAAGGACTCTTGGGCGGAGGTCCCGGTCTGTGAGTCCCAGGGACCATTCTCTGCTACGCCCAGGTTCGCTGCAATCCAAGGTGTTCATAGAAACCCGCACAGAACAGCCGCTGCTGAGCGGAGTGGGGAGAGGAGAGCCGTTCGGTGCTGTTGGAAGTCACTTAGGAGGTGGCAGCACGGCAGACTCGCAGGGGGGATGACACTCACACACTGCTCTCCCCAGAGAGAAGTAAAATAACACAACATGAAAATATGTTAAAATGTGATTTTAAAACATTTTCCAGAAATAAAACCATTCTTCAATCAACAGTCTTAGGGGCACCCGGAATGAAGCACGCGGCGATAAGTTGTAAAAGGTGAATTCAGGGAGGAGTGAGGCCCACGGGGGGAGGAGTGAGGCCCACGGGGGGAGGAGTGAGGCCCCGGGGAGGAGTGAGGCCCCCGGGGAGGAGTGAGGCCCCCGGGGAGGAGTGAGGCCCCCGGGGAGGAGTGAGGCCCCCGGGGAGGAGTGAGGCCCACGGGGGGAGGAGTGAGGCCCCGGGGAGGAGTGAGGCCCCGGGGAGGAGTGAGGCCCCGGGGAGGAGTCAGGCCCCCGGGGAGGAGTCAGGCCCCCGGGGAGGAGTGAGGCCCCGGGGAGGAGTCAGGCCCCCGGGGAGGAGTCAGGCCCCCGGGGACACAGGGAGGAGTGAGGCCCCGGGGAGGAGTGAGGCCCCCGGGGACACAGGGAGGAGTGAGGCCCCCGGGGACACAGGGAGGAGTGAGGCCCCCGGGGAGGAGTGAGGCCCCGGGGAGGAGTGAGGCCCCCGGGGACACAGGGAGGAGTGAGGCCCCCGGGGACACAGGGAGGAGTGAGGCCCCCGGGGAGGAGTGAGGCCCACGGGGAGGCAGTCGGCCATGGCTCTGGGGATGGGATACTCTCCCCTTCGCTCCTTCCAGACCTGCCTCCAAGCCAAACACCCGTTCTGGATGGAGGCCACTGCTGCTGGCCAGCTCCCTCCTCCCTGCCGGTGCCTGCTCTTCAGCCCAGTGCGTGCCAGCTGCGGGAGGATGCCCACCGGTGCCGCCCGCTCCCAGCTCGGTCAGGCCACACGCACACGAGAAAGCAGCAGCAGAGCAGCCAGAGGTGCTTTCTCGGTGGCGTCAGCACCAACAGTGGAAACTAAACCCCAGTCCGCCTCAGAGGTCATGGGAGTGTGTAAGGGTAGAAATGGGCCCAAAGGAGTCGTGGACCCAACGCGTCCCATCGACTGAGCCTGGAGGAAGAGGACGGCGGGGAGTGGGCTGGAGGAGGCGGGCAGCGGCTGGGAGGGTGGGGAGGTGGTGCTCAGGGCACCACATCGGGAACTGGCTGCTGGGAGTGCGGCCCCATCTGCTCTTCCAGGCGTTTTCCGTGCATCCCGCTGTTGAGCCTGAACACTGAGAGCTGATCCCGCTCTCCTTCTCCTTCCTACCTCTACTGCCGCTGGACTGGGCGTCCTGCCGCTCCCTCTGTGGGCACTGGGCGCACTGCAGGCCCCACAGGTGATCGGAGATGAAGTCCAGGGTGTCGGGAGCGGCCCCGTCACTGAGGGTCCCCTGTACGAGGGCCGGGAAGGTCCTCACCCCTTCCCCAGCGCCTGTGTGCTGGCGGCTGGCCGGAGAGACGGCCTGGGGAGATGTCGCTGCGCCTTTTGCTTCCCGGCCTCGAGGCCCTCCCTGTCGGGTCTGATAGAACAAAAACTGCACGCCCAGCCTCCCGGCCCTCACAGCTCTAAACGTTCCCTGTCTAGACAACACCGAGGCGCACCGTGCACAGCACACCCACCGCCACAGCACGCAGTTTGCAGTGACTTGTCACATGTTCCTTTGCAGAGTTGAGCTTACGCCCCTTGAGGCTGTGAGGTCCTGTCCCGGCCTCGTTCTCCCCGCGGCCGCACTGTGAAGGGAGGTTGGTGGTCCGGGGAGGTGGAGCCTGCTGTTCCGTGAGGCCCGGACTCAGACAGGTGCCTGGCTGCTCAGGGAAGCGGGTGCTGTCCAATGCAAATGCATGTCCCTGAGGAGGAAGCGGATCCGGAGGCGGCTGCTCTGGCTGAGTCTGCAGAAGGCCCTCGGGAGCCGTAATGAGGCCCAGCAGCCTGCACACGGCACCCAGTGCCAACGACAGGGCCCAGGGGCCGCTCTGGGAGTCCAGCCCCAGAGCAATGGGCTCCTGGCTCTCCCCAGCCCACGGGCTCCCCGACTGGCCATGGCGAGACTGCAGAGGGAGTGGGAGGTCTGGGCGCTGGGCCTCCGCTGGAGGCCACACTGGGGTGACTCCCGTCCGCACACGGGCAGAGAGGGCGGGCCGACCAGCAGGGGACGGACCTACGGGGGTGGACTTACAGGGAGTGGACCTACAGGGGGTGGACCTGCAGGGGGCAGACCTGCAGGGGATGGACCTACAGGGGGTGGACCTACAGGGGGTGGACCTACAGGGGGTGGACCTACAGGGGATGGACCTACAGGGGGTGGACCAGCAGGGGATGGACCTACAGGGGATGGACCTGCAGGGGATGGACCCGCAGGGGGTGGACCAGCAGGGGGTGGACCAGCAGGGGTGGACCTACAGGGGGTGGACCTACAGGGGGTGGACCTACAGGGGGTGGACCAGCAGGGGGTGGACCAGCGGGGGCGGACCAGCAGGGGGCGGACCAGCAGGGGGCGGACCTGCAGGGGATGGACCTACAGGGGGTGGACCTACAGGGAGTGGACCTACAGGGGGTGGACCAGCAGGGGTGGACCTACAGGGGGTGGACCAGCAGGGGATGGACCTACAGGGGATGGACCTGCAGGGGATGGACCTGCAGGGGATGGACCCGCAGGGGATGGACCCGCAGGGGGTGGACCCGCAGGGGGTGGACCAGCAGGGGGTGGACCAGCGGGGGCGGACCAGCAGGGGGAGGACCTGCAGGGGATGGACCTACAGGGGGTGGACCTACAGGGGGTGGACCAGCAGGGGGCAGACCTACAGGGGATGGACCTACAGGGGGTGGACCTGCAGGGGGCGGACCTGCAGGGGGCGGACCAGCAGGGGGTGGACCAGCAGGGGTGGACCTGCAGGGGGCGGACCTGCAGGGGGTGGACCAGCAGGGGTGGACCTGCAGGGGGCGGACCTGCAGGGGGCGGACCTGCAGGGGGCGGGCCTGCAGGGGGCGGGCCTGCAGGGGGCGGACCTGCAGGCGGGGCCGGGGCCTTGGGAGCAGGCCTGGTGGGTCTGTGGGGTGAGGAAGGGTGTGAACACTCAGGCCTCCCGTGTAGCGGCTGCAGGTGTGAAAAGGCAGTGCACTGTGTGTTGTGTGCTGTGTGCCTGTGTGTTGTGTGTGCTGCACAGTGTGTGGTTTATATGTTTATATCTGTTAGGGTGAGTACATGTGCATGTGATGTTGTGTGCTGTGGATATGGTATTTGTTGTGTGCATGGTATATGCTGTGTGTGTTGTGTGTGGTATGTGTATGTGTGCATTATGTGTCTTTGTGGGTTATCTGCGTATTGTGTGCTGTGCTTATGGTGTGTGTTGTGTGTACAGAGTGTGGTATATGCACATACATGTGTGCATTGTGTCTGTTGTGCTGTGTTGTTGTGTGTACGGTGGGTTGTGTGTATGGTGTATGGTGTGTGTACATGTGTGTATGGTGTGTATGTGTGTGTGTTGTGAATGGAGTGTATGTATGTGTGCTGCATGGTGTGCTTGGACAAAGGACCCGTGTGATGAGGTGGCCGTGGCCCTGACTGTGGGGGGAGGGGGTTCGTGGAGCAGGGCGGGAGGTGGTGGGCGGGGGAGGAGGGTGCGTGGAGCGGGTCCGTGGAGGGGGAGCAAGGCCCAGGTGGCTGGTGGCTGGGAGGGGGTGGGCTGAGGGGAAGCCACGCCTGGCCTGGCAGCAGAGGCCCTGCAGCGGGAAGACCCGCCGTCTCCTGAGCTGAGGTTCATGCCAGGTGGACCTCGCGACACCCAATCCAGGGCAGTGGCTGCGGGACTGACGGCGCCTCCAGCCATGATGTAGGTCACCGCGTGCTGGATTGGCTGTCGCCATGGCAACCCGAGCCTGCCTCGCAGGGACGCTGGCACTTCTCACAGCAGCGCCTGGGAGCCGGGACGGCAGCCCCGCACCCAGCCCAGGGGGACCCCTGCTCACCCTGAGGGGGGGCCGGGGGACAGGCGCGGGGGTGGCGCGGCGTCCTGGAGGCCGGGGCGGAGTGAACCGGTGTCGGGGGTCCGAGAAGCACAGGAACGAGAGACTGTGAAGCCAGAACAGGGTCTCTCCTGTGGTGCCCTCCTCGTCAGCCACAGGCCCGGTGCCCATCCCTGTGCCCTCCAGCCCAGGCCCAAGGCCCTCCCGCCCCACCCCCACCATCACCCAGCCCTTCTGGGGCACCGAGTGCTTCCCGCCCACCAGGCAGCTGTCTGCCCACCGAGGCCCCCGAAGGTTTAGTGCACCGCAACTGACCCCTCCCCCTCCTCCATCCCTCTCCCCCGCACCTCTCCCTCCCTCCACCACCACCACCTTCCCCCTCCACCACCCACCACCTTCCCCCTCCGCCCTCCACCACCTTCCCCCTCCGCCCTCCACCACCTTCCCCCTCCGCCCTCCACCACCTTCCCCCTCCGCCCTCCACCACCTTCCCCCTCCGCCCTCCACCACCTTCCCCCTCCGCCCTCCACCACCTTCCCCCTCCGCCCTCCACCACCTTCCCCCTCCCCCTCCACCACCTTCCCCCTCCGCCCTCCACCACCTTCCCCCTCCACCCCCCCTCCCTCTCTCCCACCACCACCTCCGCCTTCCCACATCACCACCTTTCTCCTTCCCTCCTCCTCCTGCCAACACCTCTCCCCACCTCCCCCTCTCCTCCTCCCCGCCAGCCCCCTCCGCGCCGCCGGCAGGAGCCCCTCCAGGTGCGGAGCTCCCAGGTAGCACCTTAGTCCAGAGGAAGAGGATGAGGGAGCTTTCTCCTAACCAGGCGCGTTCCGTGCAGAGGGACACCCACCCTGACCCCGCCTTTGGCTGAGCCCTTAGGGGCCGAGAGTCCTTGGCGCCTGAAGGACTGGCTGCCTCGTCCGCGTTGCAGGCCGGCCCGTGGCAGTGTCCCCACACATTGTTGTCAGGGCTGGAGGGGGGTGCTGTGGGCATCAGTGGGTGGAGACCAGCCAGGGCCTCCAGGACGAGGAGAGCCGAGTCCTGAAGAGCGTGTCCCGAACCGCAGGCCGTGTGGCGGGAAGGACAGGCACCTGCAGGCCGCCCCTCCCCCTCCTCCCCTGGCAGCGGTGGCTGTGGCTGCAGGTCCCCAGGGGCCTCCGAGGGAGCTGCCTCCTCGGCGAGGGGGGTGTCCAGGGATCGCCTCGCCACAGGAAGGCCCCGCCTGGCACAGCCCTGTAGCCCCAGCCCAGCCCAGTGCAGCCCTGGGGGACCTTCGGCTCCACGCTCCTGGCTCAGCACCCCTGCCTGCAGGCCCGGGCCCGCACAGCCTCGCTCGCAGCTGGAAGTGCTCCCGCCGCATCGCCTGGCCTGGGGCTTGGCTTCTCTCTGAGCCCCGTGCAGGCACCCGACCAAAACTCACACTGACTGATCTGCGAACGTGTATTTCCTTCCGTTACAGGACCCACAGGGGGTCCAGGAGGCTTCGACCCCTGGAGTTCCCCGATAACGAGTGTGGGGTTGACCCTCCAAACACGTGGGAAAAGCCTCCCGTGCCTCTTCCTTCTCCCGTGAAGTTCTTTCCGTTCCACCTTCCGCTCAGCCTCCACCTGTCATGTCTCTGGCCTGGACGTTTGCAAATCAGGTGCCTGAAAAATGCAATGTGAAAGCCCAGCCTGATATTTTTTTGATATTTTTATTATTATTGATTTTTAGAGAGAGAGGAAGGAAGAGGGAGAGAAAAACATCTTTGAGAGAGGAACATCGATCTACCGCCTCCTTCAGGCCCCCCTCCGGGGATGGAGCTCGCAACCCAGGAAGAGAACCAGCAGTCTTTTGGTGCCCGAGACAACCAGCAGCCAACTGAGCCACACCAGCCAGGCTCTCCTGAAATGTGTCCGTGTTCACAGTTTACCATGAGCAGTGACCATTGTGGTCAGTTAATCCTAACAGGACAGGCCGGAGACCGCGGCGCCAGGATGCACATGCCGACCAGGACCAGCGGGCCGGGGGCCTGTCCACCGGGGCCCACGCAGCCGCAGGACACCCCTGGGTCTCCTGTGGCACCATGGCTGCCGCCTGTTTTCCCGAGCACTGGCTTCACGTCCCTGTCTGTTTCTGACGATGGCCACCCGCTTTCTTCCAGGTAAAAGCGTTACCGTGTCAGGGACAGAGGCTGCAACGGGCACCTGCGGCCTCAGGAAGATGTGAGTGGACTCGCACACACAGCGGTTCGGGCAGCTCCGCCAGGCGCCCTGAGAGGAGCTAGCTGCGGGCACGGGGCATGGGGTGGCCACGCCAGAGCAGTGGCCACTCCTCCCACCAGGACAGTGGCTGGAGATAGCAGCAGTGACCCCAACTGTGAGGTGTCTGTAAAGGACCAGCCACTTAGATCTGAAAAGAGGAAGGAGAAGCTTTCTCACAGATGGCCGAGTGAGCAAGCATGTGCCACACCTCCTGCTTCCTCAAACAGTGGGAAGTGACAGTGGAAATAAAGGGTCATGCCGAGGAGGGTCCCGTCAGCACACCTGGGCGGGGAGGAGGGGGAGGAGGGTCCCGTCAGCACACCTGGGCAGGGAGGAGGGTCCCGTCAGCACACCTGGGCAGGGAGGAGGGGGAGGAGGGTCCCGTCAGCACACCTGGGCAGGGAGGAGGGTCCCGTCAGCACACCTGGGCGGGGAGGAGGGTCCCGTCAGCACACCTGGGCGGGGAGGAGGGTCCTGTCAGCACACCTGGGTGGGGAGGAGGGTGAGGAGGGTCCCGTCAGCACACCTGGATGGGGAGGAGGGTCCCGTCAGCACACCTGGGCGGGGAGGAGGGTGAGGAGGGTCCCGTCAGCACACCTGGGTGGGGAGGAGGGTGAGGAGGGTCCCGTCAGCACACCTGGGTGGGGAGGAGGGTCCCGTCAGCACACCTGGGCGGGGAGGAGGGTGAGGAGGGTCCCGTCAGCATACCTGGGTGGGGAGGAGGGTCCCGTCAGCACACCTGGGCGGGGAGGAGGGTCCCGTCAGCACACCTGGGTGGGGAGGAGGGTGAGGAGGGTCCCGTCAGCACACCTGGGTCGGGAGGAGGGTGAGGAGGGTCCCGTCAGCACACCTGGGTGGGGAGGAGGGTGAGGAGGGTCCCGTCAGCACACCTGGGCGGGGAGGAGGGTGAGGAGGGTCCCGTCAGCACACCTGGGCGGGGAGGGGGGTCCCGTCAGCACACCTGGGCGGGGAGGAGGGTGAGGAGGGTCCCGTCAGCACACCTGGGCGGGGAGGAGGGTGAGGAGGGTCCCGTCAGCACACCTGGGCGGGGAGGAGGGTGAGGAGGGTCCCGTCAGCACACCTGGGTGGGGAGGAGGGTCCCGTCAGCACACCTGGTCGGGGAGGAGGGTGAGGAGGGTCCCGTCAGCACACCTGGGCGGGGAGGAGGGTCCCGTCAGCACACCTGGGCGGGGAGGGGGGTCCCGTCAGCACACAGGGTCGGGGAGGAGGGGGAGGAGGGTCCCGTCAGCACACCTGGTCGGGGAGGAGGGGGAGGAGGGTCCCATCAGCACACCTGGGCGGGGAGGAGGGGGAGGAGGGTCCCGTCAGCACACCTGGTCGGGGAGGAGGGGGAGGAGGGTCCCGTCAGCACACCTGGGCGGGGAGGAGGGGGAGGAGGGTCCCGTCAGCACACCTGGGCAGGGAGGGGGGTCCTGTCAGCACACAGGGTCGGGGAGGGGGGTCCCGTCAGCACACAGGGTCGGGGAGGAGGGGGAGGAGGGTCCCGTCAGCACACCTGGTCGGGGAGGAGGGGGAGGAGGGTCCCGTCAGCACACCTGGGCGGGGAGGAGGGTCCCGTCAGCACACCTGGGCGGGGAGGGGGGTCCCGTCAGCACACAGGGTCGGGGAGGAGGGGGAGGAGGGTCCCGTCAGCACACCTGGTCGGGGAGGAGGGGGAGGAGGGTCCCGTCAGCACACCTGGGCGGGGAGGAGGGGGAGGAGGGTCCCGTCAGCACACCTGGGCGGGGAGGAGGGGGAGGAGGGTCCCGTCAGCACACCTGGGCAGGGAGGGGGGTCCTGTCAGCACACAGGGTCGGGGAGGGGGGTCCCGTCAGCACACAGGGTCGGGGAGGGCTGGCTGGACATTCAGAGGCGGAACCAGGGTGAGGATGGACATTAGCCAGGAGCCAGTGTGCCCACGCAGGAAGAGGGAGCGTGAGGAAAACAGAGGAGCCCCCGCAGCGGGCTGGGGACCAGGGACGTGGGCTGTGCCAGGAGAGGCCGCAGCCTCCTGCGTGGGGTCCTCCGGGGTCCAGGCCCCGAACGGGGGCCCCTGGGGTGCACTTCCAGGCTCCTCTCCTGCTCCCTCAAAGCACCGGAGCGGAGCCTGCCTCCTGCCGGGAGAACGGATCCCACCGGACGGAAAATGCTCCCAGTTCACATCCCTCAGCCCACCCGTCCGGACGGCCTCCCAGGCCAAGGGAGAGCCAGCGTCTGAAAAAACCAGTGACACCAGGGCAGGTGCCAAACTCGGGATAAGCCAGCACAGTCTCTTTAAGGGAAAAGAGCTTTGGTGAGCAATGGCAGAGTGTGACACCAGCCACTGACATTACCACGCTCCGATGGGTGGCGGGACCCTTCGTGCACACACAGAGGGGCTGAGATGGAACGTATGAACGGAGAACATGCTGCTGCGGCACACAGACCCTCCGTGGTCCGGCACAGGCAGAGCGGGCGGCGTGTGAGGAAGCTGGTGGCAGCAGGAATGGAGGGAAGGTCGCCATCAGGGAGGAGGCCGAGCAATGGTCAGCAGCTCCACACAGCATGACTGCTAGCATGTCTTTATTTATTTACTTACTTTTCTGGATTGATCTTACAGAGAGGGAGAAGGAGAGAGGGAAACATTCACCTGTTGTCCCACTTAGTCGTGCATTCATTGGGGGCTTCGTGCGTGTGCCCTGACCAGGGATAAACCCGCCACCTTGGTGCATCCGGACGAAGCTCTAACCAGGAATAATGTCTTTAAATTTTATTAGAAGAATTATATGAAACCTGGAGTGTGATACCCTACTTAGAATTTGGTAAGAGCGCCCACACAAAAATAAGGTATTTTCTGGCCCAGATTCAGAATATTTATCAATAATTAAGTCTTTCTGAAGGAGCTGAAAGGGAATACATTTCAGCAAACATGAAAACAAACGAAGGCCCAAGTGCAGGTGGTGTGGGACACGGAAAGAGCGACAGAGGACAGGCCAGGAGCCGCGCCGGCGGAGAGCCCAGCGGAAACGGGACGGCAGCTGTAGGAAGGACTCTAGTTAAGGAATTAACGTGCGGGACGGTGCTGGTGTGTTACACCATAGTTCCCGCCAACAGTTCTGTGACATCGCTGTCTGGTGCACTGTGTTCACCCGGGTCCATTCCCTTCCCACCCCACGCTCCCTCGGCAGCCGCCGGTGATGCTGCATCTGTGCAGTTGTTTGATTTGTCTGTTGCTTTCGGTTTTGCATCCCACACAGGAATGAAGTCACTTGGTCCTTCCCCTTTCCGCCTGACGGATTTACTTATCACAGGGGTCTTCAAACTACAGCCCTCGGGCCACATGCGGCCCGCAGAGGAGTCTGATCCGGCCCGCCAGGTTTTTTGGGCAGTGAGCGCAGCCGAGGTGTTACAGTAGAAATTAGTAGTTCATATAGTCCGGCCCTCCAGCTCTCTGAGGGACCGTGATCTGGCCCCCACTTTAAAAAGTTCTACCATGACATGCCCAAGAGCCACCTCTGTTGTCCCAAATGGCAGCGTGTCTCCCTCTCTGTGCTAGCAGTGCTCCATTCCCACACTTACCTCACCCAGAATTCAGTCTAAGGTCCATGCACGGCGTAAAGCAAACCCTCAGCCCGAACCCCAGGTGCTTCTTAATAAATAGAGGCGTTGGCTGGGAAGGAAGAGATGATCCCAGCTCCCCTGAGAGGGGATAAACTGGCCACAGTAAAGCACCCGGAGTCCATCCTAAACGCTCACAGTCAGAGGGAATTCACTGCCGGAGCAGAACTGCATCCCACTGTGAACAAACAAGCAGGCTTAGAACAGATTTGGGGAACGGTCCGAGAGTAGCTCGCCTTCCTCAGACAGCCGCCTGGGGGGGTGCTCCCCCACAGCCCGGGGTCCGCGGGAGGAAGCCGCAGGATCCAGGAGACAAACCCAACTCCAGCGGGGGCAGGGCTTCTCAGGACACTGACAATGTGAGTTCCAGAATCACCGGGGGGGGCCAGGGAGCACCCACCCTCACGGAGCAGGGGACAGGGAGCACCCACCCTCACGGAGCAGGGGACAGGGAGCACCCACCCTCACGGAGCAGGTGACAGGGAGCACCCACTCTCACGGAGCAGGTGACAGGGAGCACCCACTCTCATGGAGCAGGTGACAGGGAGCATCCACCCTCACGGAGCAGGTGACAGGGAGCACCCACCCTCACGGAGCAGGTGACAGGGAGCACCCATCCTCACGGAGAAGGTCACAGGGGGCACCCACCCTCATGGAGGTGACAGGGAGCACTCATCTTCATGGAGCAGGCAACAGGGAGCACTAATGGAAGTGATGGGCCTCCTGACACATTGATCAGATTAAGGGTATAATACCGGATAGATCTGGGATCAATTTACCAAATGCTGAAATTTTCTGTGTTGGAAGATTGAATTAAAATGCTGTTTTTCTTTATGATGATCATGATCTTTCACCTTTAATAATACATACACGTTACTTTGATAAAAATTAAATAAAAAACAAAGAGATATTGGGGAGGAATACCTTAATTTTTCCTGATTATTTTCTATGCAATAAAAATAATTTTAAAATATATGAGACTATGCAGACATTGATATGTATGCCCCTCACAGAATGGGGACCACAGAAGGGGGCAGGGATGAAGGGTTGGTGAGTGGCAGAGGTGTGAGGGGGCAGAGCAGGGATCCCACCAGGCACTGGCAGGTGGGTATGAGGGAGGGAGGTGAGGCCACAGGAGCTGCTCAGGTCTGGCCGGACCAGGGATCGGAAAAAATGTCCTTGGGAAGGTGACAAAATCCTGTTAGTAAGTGAGCGCACTAGACGTTGTCAGACCAGACGGCAGGATTAAGAGAAAGCACTGCGACCAGATATGAGTCTCCGAGGAGGTAATTTTTTTGAAGAGTGGAGAAAGCAGCGCTCGGAACTGTCACAGGGTGACCGATGCAGCGACGTAATGATGGTGACATGCCCAGAAAAGAGAGCTTCGAGTCTTTAAATTAAATTATCCATAATAAAGAATTAGTGCTTTCAATCTCTAAAGGGTTTTAAAGTTTCAGAAATTCCCTCCCAAGAGAATATATCTACCTCCTTTCTTCCACTAAAGTAATCTATTTTTAGGCAACGACGGAAAGAAAAAAAAAAAAATGAAGATATCGGTCTTAATGTTCAGAGGGTTTTTTCTTTTTTTTAATTAGTGGCTCTCTCATCACAGTTCCCACCATGTTCCAGCATCGGGGCTACCAGGGCTCCGCTTTCAGGCTGAATGTGCCCGTGGGCTGGTCTGGGCCCCTTCTCCACCCACAGCGTGGTTTTTATAGGAAGAGGTATTTAAAGAAATTGAATTACAAGTAAAGTGTGAAATGAAAACCATGCACAATAAGAGATTTTATTGTGTGGGAACATGGTTCTATTCAATAAAGAGCATCTGCGTATTTTTGGCCAATAGCTTATAAGTGATGCGAGAGGCAGCTGTCCCATCAGCATGGACTCGCCTCTCCGGGGCCGGAATCAGACCCGTCCCTGCAGCCGAGAGGCAGGGAGTGCGGTGAGAGGACTCTGCTCGGCCAGGCCACCCTGCCGCCCACGTCCGCAGGCAGGAGTCACATGGAGCTCCTCTTCCAGGACTCTGCCACCCTTTGAACTCTACTAGTCAGCACACCTGGGCGCTGAGGAGGGTCTCGTCAGCATGCTTGGGACCCTCCTCACCGCACCCTGGAGGTGGTGAACCTGTGAAATTCCAGGCGGTCTTTCCACCTCTCCTCCCGACTGTCCTCGCCGTCACCCCATATCCACACCTTCCAGGCACCCAGCTCCCCGGTGTCTCTCTCTCTCTCTCTCTCTCCCTCTCTCTCTCTCTCTCTCTCTCTCTCTCTCTCTCTCTCTCTCTCGATCCTAAAGATGCAAGCAGCGCGACCCTTTAAGAAGACATAAAGTGACCCTTGGGACAACGGGTCCTATTCTGATGAACCTGGAAGGGGAGTGAGGTCTCAACACGCCCATTGTAGTTCTCTGCACTCGAAGTATTCCTTTTGTTCCTCCTTTATTTTGCTTTTAATGTTTCATGGCAAACTAAATAGCTAAGAAATTACAAATGTGGAACAGCACATAATTCTTATTATTATGGTTAATTAAATAACACTCCCCATGACATGTCATGGTAATTATCTCTCTTCCCCTCACGCTGCTTCTCCTGTTAATTTAGTTCCTAAATTTATTTCTGAACTGTGGACTTTAATAGATGGTTATTTTAATGAGGTCTTTAAAAATGCATGTGTTGTTGCAAGGCTCGTTCTTAAGGTTCGTTGTGAATGTGACATAGATTTCAGGTAATTTAAAGGTAATTTAAGAAAAGTCGACATTTCTTGGGAAGTAATTGAGAAGATAATGGAAGCGGTGTTTGTTATTTAGCAGCATCCAAGCCTCGAGACGGCCTGGCGTGCTGATTTCTGTTCCCTGTGATCTCATCGGATTAGGTTGTCCTGAGTCTGACCGCCAGCACCTGTCCGAACGCTGCGCGAGTTTTCCGTGTGCGGTTCTGAGAGCAGCTCCCAGCGGGCAGCCACGCGCACCAGCCCGGCCAGGGCGGGGTCCGTCCGGGAGCCCCGGCCTCCGCCCGCCCCCTCACACGGCGCAGCCCACACCCAGAGCGCTTCCCCTGGGCACAGCTGTCCCCGGGGCCGGACAGACCCGGATATGTATATTTTTTATCACCTATAAAAATGAAAAGATATTTAATTCGGGAAGAAACAAGGGAAAATGACTTTACATGTGGAATTATCTATTGGAGAAGTGCAACATTGGAAACACAGCTCAGTGTTTGCCATTTCAATCTGCCGCCTGAGCCGGTGGCCGATGTCCACTCCCACGAGGCCGACAGGGCCACCACGCCACCCCTGCCGAGCCCACCAGCAAACCCCGCTCCGCGTTTTCCTCTTCCGTTCACGCTCCGGTTCCCCAGATTCTAGGGGACATTAGCGCCTGCCTCATGGATTTTTCTGTGGATCAATGAGCTCCTGAATGAGGAATGTTTGAAGCAGCCCCGGCCCTTCGTAAGTGCCCCAGAAATGTGCGTTCTTGTCATTATCGCTGTGCTTTACCGGCGAACGCAGAATACAGAATCGATGAGCAGGAGGCGCGGTGGGCCAGCCACCACAAGGCGAGCTCACCTGGGTGGGCCAAAGGCCGTCCGCGACCCCAGCCGGCCTGCCCTTGTGTGGCCGGTGCTGTGTGCCGTCCTCTGATGGTCACTCTGCAGAGGAAGCAGCGCTTAAAGCTTGTTTCTCACCAGGTTTCTGAGAGCTGGCCCAGAGAGCCCAGCACAGGGAGACCAAGGGTGCACCCAGCCCGCCCTGCCCTTCGCCCCCACCATTCGATGCCATAAGAGCTGGAGCACCTGCTGGGTTTTCAGGCCCCACAGCACCCAAGAGGGCACAGAAACCGGACTGAGGAGGGGAAGTTGTGGGAGAAAGAAGGGATGGATGAGAGAGGAAGAAAGAACAGAGTTTGTGCTCAAGATGCTCGGGAGGTTCTTGGATCCCCTCCCCGGCAGCCCTGCACCCCCTTTACCTCCAGCCCCAACCTCTTCCTTCCAAACGTGCCAGAGCCGTGCCCTGAGAGCTCGGCTCGCCAGCCAAGCAGGCCTCTGTGGGCAGATCCCGACTCTTCTCAGCTTGTGACTTTTAACGTCTGGGACACAAACAGGGTTCAGAAAGTCCATTTGGGATCACTCCCAGGATGAAATGAAAGAGGCTCCAGTTCCCCGTGGGCGAAGCCTTGGGCTGCGTGGCTGCGTGTTGCGCGTTCGGACACGTCCATTGGGACGGGCATGGCGCCCTGCCAGCGGCCGCGTGGCTCCCGGGGCCCCTGGGGCGCTGGGCCTCCGGGGCTGCTGCAGCCAAGACACCTTTTCCGTGGTCTTTTTCTCCGGCCATGGAGAATGCCGGCTCTCCATTGTCTCCTCCCAGGGGCCCCTCCGCCGGCCTCTCACACGGTCATTAGGAGAACAGGGGCCCGTCCTGCCTTCTAATTGGGTGTTTAGTGGGACAGTGTTTGAAAGCAATTAATGGGGAAAACATTTTTGTCCTGTTTTATCAATTGGTCTTCGAGAAAAATGCCAGCCAAGGCGCTGGCTCTGTGTGAGCCGGGACACTGCTGTCCTTTTCTGCTTTTCCCACGTCACCGCTTATTCATGTAACTCAGGCCCCGCAGTGCCGCCGGCCAATTATCTCCCCGCGCGGGGCCGGCCCCCCAGCCCCTTCCTCCGACGCCGCTCCGGCTTTCTCCTGGCCGAGCGCCTCGCAGAGAAAGGCCGGGTCCTCGGAAATATGTGAAGTGGCTCCAGAGGCTCCGGGACCTGTGAAGAGGCCTCTCGAAGGAGCTCGGGGGACAATGGCCGATGGCGTCTGGCGGGACTTTATTTTGTCCACATGATCCATTTCACACGCATCCAGGCAACTCCTGAATGGAGGATTAGCACGAGTTTTCACCTCATTGAAAGGAGGGATTCAAAGCACACCAATAGGGCGGACCGGTTAGAACATGAAATGAAAGATTCCTAAGACCCTTTGTCGCCCTGCGGGCCGCAGCCACACTCAGGGGGAAGCGGGCGGAGAGACGCAGACGGGCCCGGGCCGCCCGCGTGTGATCTGGCCGCACGTCGGACCGCTCATCACTTACTCTGCCGCTCTCACCGGCGGCGTCCGCACCCCCGCACAGCATGAGTTAGGAAACACGAGCAAACATCAGCTTGAGGGAGTCTGTCTTCATGTTAAATCTCAGTGTTCAGTCATCACAACGCTCACACGTCGGCGTGGTGGCCGTGCAGACCGACCGGGCCCATGCCGCCTGATGTCGCTAGATTCCATCTCTGCTGGTCACGGTAGTTTCCTACGATCACTGCAGACTCAGGGGCAATTAAAGTGAATGTACTAGAAGGCCACACAGACACCCGTGCACACGCAGCCCGTGCACACGCACCGAGAAGGAGAGTCCGTGGATTTTCTTGCCAAGGCTGCTCTGAGTAACGTTTGAAGCACACTCTGAAAGACAACCAACTTGATGAGTATTTCCTTTCCAACAGTTTGGGTTTTACACAGTCATAGCCACATCTGTTTTTAATGACTTAAATAACCTATTCATTTCCAAGCATAACCAGAATGTGGGCTCCGTTTCCTACCCTAACCCCAGCCCCACGGAGTCAGGCCTGGTTGCAATAAGACCAGTTCTGCACGGAAAACCGCTGGGGTTGGCTCTGATGACTCGTCCTCGCTGAAATGGGAAATTTCTGAGATGCCAGCTTCATCCTCACTTGCCCGTTGGCATCGAGCGCCTACAGGAGAGACAGCAAGTGGCTGCTGGGGGGGGCGGGAAACACCAAAGCGCCACCTGAGGAACCCGCGGCCCGGTGGGGTGGCAGCACATGTGAGGCAGCACCTGGGGTGTGATCCCGGGTCACACTGTCGCTGCTGACATGGAGGACAGAGCAGCTCGGTGAGAGGAGTCAGGCTTCTCCTCAGGGGGAAGCAGACACAGCGGGTTTGGGTGAGGATGAGGTTGGCAAGGGGAAGGATGAGGTGAAGGATACTCACCCGCCTGTGCGGGGGACCTGGTCACGGCCATTGCGAAGAATGAAGACCAGACGCCAGGCCGCGGGCAGACCTAAGTGGAGCCGGGTACCACAGCACTTCCTGGAGACCAAGGCCCCTCTTCCCCCCCATGTCTGGGAGCTGGGAGCGGTGACCTGTGCGTGTGGCCCACTGAGGGGAACGGCATTCTGTGGGCAGTCACCGGTGCCTGAAGGGACAGCTAAGCTGGCATTGGGGCAAGTGGAGAGCTGGGGGCTAGGGACACAGGCCAGGAAGTCAGCCAGGAGGGGCCAGGAAGGGCCAGGACATGGGAGGCGGTGGGGAGAGACCCAGCTGGACAGAGGCAGAAGGAAGGAGAGGGTCAGAGGTGGGGCGGGAATGAGGTGACTGCGGGAAGCTCAGTTAGGGTTCCGAGGACGCTCTGCTGGGCTGCTGCCAGCTGTCCGGGGACACGGTGCCCAGGGTGACCCTGTGCCCACAGCCCTGCACCCCGCTCCCGGGACCCTGAGCCGGTGCCTCCCACAGATTCTTTGGGTGCAAAGCAAAGAAGCAGTTCCCTTCACCTTAATGCCTTAATGTGACTGAAATACAGTCTCTGATAGAGGAAACTCTGGCTTGTGAACGTGTTTGCTTGGGGCGATTCATGTGCCCAACAAATGAGTGTTGATGTTCCCGAACAGTTACTTTTCCCAGTGTGCATATCTGCCCTCAGACGACATTGGCCAAAGACAGAATACTTCGCTTCTACAAACTAAAATGACACAGAGATCGAAAAGCAATTCATAGGCTTGTGTGCAATAAAAATCTGCACAACTTAACATTTAAAAATCACTTTTACCCCCTAATCATCGGAGAGATGCAAACAAAACGACAAGATGGTGCCACCTCACACCTGTCAGAATGGCCAACATCAACGAATCTGCAAACGACAAGTGCTGGGGAGGTTGCAGAGAAAAAGGAGCCCTCGCGCACTGCTGGTGGGAATGCAGCCTGGTGCAGCCACTGTGGAGAACAGTGTGGAGTTTCCTCAAAAAACTGAAAATGGAACTGCCATTTGATCCAGTGACCCCATTTCTAGGAAGTGACCCCAAGAAAACAGAAACACCAGTCAGAAAGAATATATGCACCCCTATGTTCATAGCAGCACAATTCACCATAGCTAAGATTTGGAAACAGCCTAGGTGCCCATCAGCACATGAGTGGATTAGAGAACTGTGGTCCATCCACACAATGGAATACTACGCCGCTGTAAAACAGAAGGAATTCTTACCGTTTGCAACAGCATGGATGGACCTGGAGAGCGTTATGCTAAGTGAAATAAGTCAGCCAAAGATAAATATCACATGATCACTCATTTGTGGAATCTGAAGAACATAAACTGATGAACAAAAATAGATCCAGCGACACAGACGCATCAAACAGACGGACCAACCTCCAACCTCAGAGAGTAGAGATCAACCAAAGGACTTATATGCATGCATATGAGCATAACCCATGGACACAGACAGTAGGGCATGTGCTGGAGGGAGGGAACTGCCAGGGAGAGGTCTAGGGGTGGGGGGAAGGAGGTTTATGTAATACTTTCAACTATAAATATTTAAAAAATAATTGAAGAAAAAACATATCCTTGGGTGAGGCTTAACAAAAGTAAAAATTAAAATCAGCCCACAGTCCTGCCTCTTTAGACATATACATTTGAAATGCATTGTTCTGAAGTTCTTTAAATAAATTTATTTTTAAATAAAATAAACAGTAATTTATCAATTTCAAAATAAATTTATTTTTTTTAATTTAAGTAAATAAATAAAAATCACTTTGACCCCAAGACACGTGACCCTCCAGGTTCAGCGAGTATGGGGTGTGTAGACGGCCCGAGGAGGCAGCAGGAGACCTCGGTGCTGCCGCGCCCATGGCCATGACCTCGCGGAGGTCCGTTCCCTCATCTGTGAACTGAGGCGGTGGGACCGAGGCCACTCCTCGTCCCAGATGTGTGACAGATGTCACTGAATGAACCATCACACTCCTTTCCCTGGCCGTCCAGGTGGTCACTAGTGACGCCAAGAGAGCCCCCTGGCCGGGCCAGACCCTGACACCTGCCGCCCTGTGGAGCCTCCACTGGGAACAGGAAGTCCGGGACCCAGTGGCCCACCCCATCTCCTACCCCCTTTCCCACCTGCCCGGCGCCTCACGCCGCCCAGCGCACGGTGAACTCGAAGGCCAGCTCAGGACTCACGACGCCGCCTTTCACTGCACTCACGTGTTTTCAAATCCTGTGTCCCTCCCTCCCCCGGGATATAACCACTGAGGACGGATGAGAAGTGGGTGTGAGTTTAAAGAGGCTCGTCGGGCAGGGAGGACATATTGCCATTTCCAAGCCACTGGTCTGGGGACTGCAGGCAGGACAGGGACCTGGAGCCAGGGAGGCCGCACCTGGCTTCCCGGATGTGGCTGCACAGGCTGCTGGGAGCAGTGACAATCACCGTCAGTATGAAACTGCCGTGGCCTGGTTACTGGGCATACACACGAGGGGCGGTAAAACGGGCAATTGTGTCTTTTTAGAGCAATTTATACAAGAGGGTTTTTAAATGGCCGCACTGCTTTAAAGAGGAATTTAAAACATGATGTATTACCATTATGCACCAGCCATCAGATGTGATCAGCAATTGATGGACATATTTCTTATCTTAAGTACCGTTGGCCTATACTCATTCAAGCCTGTTATCTATGTCTCCAGGATATACAGTTTGTAAGGAAACAATATCAATCTAACAATTTTAGAAAATGTTTTTATTGTTTTGAGAGAGAAAAAAAAAAGGGAGAGTGGGATAGAAACACCAATGATGAGAATCATTGATCCGCTGCTTCCTTCACGCCCCCCACTGGGGACTGAGCCCAAATCCTGGACATGTGCCCTGACCAGGAATCGAACCAGTAACCTCTCGGTGCACAGGACAACACCCAACCAACTGAGCCACACGGGCCAGGATAGAAACATGCCGATGCTGAGGCTGCAGACACAGGGAAAAGATACCTTGTGCTGATGGAGAATCGCAGGAACGGGCCCCGGCAATTAATTTCTGGCCCAGCGCATGTGTGTGAAGATGACATCTGTCTGATCCCTGGTTCTGACATGAAGGCCAACAAATCCAGTTCAATGCTGGCCTGACAGCTGTTCTGATTTGCTGTCTTTCTCAATATTAAATGTAAAGCAAACTGTTTACTTTTAGCAATGGGGAGACCTGGTTCTTTCTTCATTTGCCATTAACCAACAGAACATTGTAGGCAAATAACTTGTTAGCCCACATACATTATTAAAATGGGGACGGAGCACAGCACCCGCCCCCCCCCCCCCCCACCGCCCCGGGACACGGGGAGTGGTGGGCAGAGAACCCCGGCGGGGCCACTTGTACGGCCACAGGGGCAGCACCTTCCCTATTGTGCTTCCAAGTTAAGAAGCTTACCGTGCACACGCAGAATCCAATGCAGCTTTTGACAAGAAGGCCCAGCACCGTACACTGGGGATTGCCGGCTGCATTGGATAATGATGTGTCAGACCGACATCCTGATGAAACGCCTCCAGATAAGACCTTTCTAAAATGTGGATAAAACAGAGCAAGCACCTTTTTTATTTTATTTTATTTATTGGCCTGAGGCCTAGTGCAGAACATTCGAGCAGGGGGAGAGTCCCCTCCCTCCGTGCCCTCTTGCAGTCCAGGCGCCCTCAGGGGATGTCCAACTGCCAGCTTCGGACTCCGCTGAGGGCGCCTTTGCCCTGCCCTGGGGGCGGGAGCGGATCCTGCCACCGCCCCTGTGCTCACCAGCTGTGAGCCTGCGTTGAGCGTCTGCCCCCTGGTGATCAGTGTGCATCATAGCAACCTGTTGTTCCACCGTTTGGTCTATTTGCATATTAGGGTTTTATAATATAGGATTGATTACAGAGAGAGAGGGTTTAATTTGTTGTCAAATTCAAATTGCTTAAGATAGATACTTAGCTTACAGATTTTTAGCCTTTTTCTCTTTTAAAAAAATGCATGTAACCTCCTAAATTTTCTCTGAGCAAGGCTTTAGCTGAATCTTACAGTGTTAACATATCACAATTTTGTCCTACAATTAAAAATATTTTCTAATTTTCATCATGAGACATCCTTTGACTCAGCGATTATTTAAAGTTTATTTCTTAATTTACATATGAATGTGTGGAGATTTTTTCTTATATATTATTTCGGGGTTTTGGTGTGAGTAAATTATGGTCACAATATACACTCTATAATTTTAATTCATGAAATATGCTGAGCCGCCCTTTTGTGTGGCCAGAAAACAGTTAATTTTGGTTGCTGTTAATGCTCACCTGAGGATATTTTTCCCATTGATTTTTAGAGAGGCTGGGAGGGAGGAGAGGGGGAAGGAGAAGCAGAAGCGGGGGCTGCAGGGGAGAGAAAGAGAGAGAGAGGAGGTGTAAGAGAGACACAGCAATTGGTTGCCTCCTGCACTTGCCCCAACTGAGGCTGGGGCTTGAACTTGCAACCCAGGAACATGCAGTTGACCAGGGAACCTGCGACCCTTCACTGGGAGGGCCGACGCCAGCCATGGAGCAACACCGTCAGGGCGAGGATGCGGGTGATTTTTATAAAGTTTCTTCACGTGTTTGAAAATAATGTGCACTCCGCAGTCACCAGGTGAAGTGGAAGTGTAACCACAGATCTAGTTTGCCCATGGTTGGACTGTTTTAATACTTACTGACCTTACAACTTAAATAAGCATTTTCAATCATTTCGTAAGTTGTTTTGTGAGATAATGAGAGAGTCGTTTTTAAAACCCTCCCTGCGGTTTGAATTCTGAGTCTCCGGTCACTGTCGCTGTGTCCTCACCATGGCGAGGCTCGGTCCGCATCTCTCCGTCGGCGAGCCGAGCGTGGACCGGCAGGCACATGGCCCGCGGTCTAATGTGCACGTCGACACCGATGAACACAGACACACCTCGTAGGCGGCTCCTTTGTTTAGTTTGGGTTCCCGACCTCCCTGTGCTCACGCCCCCCTCAGAGTCTCTGGGGCTGTCAGGGTGGCCCCGAGAAGACAGTGAGACCCAGTCTGTAACTAGTTTCGTTTACCAGGTAGGTCCAAACGGCCTGGCCAGGGCAGATTCCTCGGACCCGGAGCCCGAGGGGCCTCACGCCGCTCAGGACTTGGGATTGATTGGCCGCCATCTCGCTTGCAGCCCCAGCTCCCCACTCTGCACGCATCTGACCAGCGGCAGCCGCGAGAGCCGCCTCCCACGTCCCCACTACAGCCCGTGGGAGTCCCGCAGCGGGCCCGGACCCCTGAGCGAGTGCTCTGCTCCAGGCCCACGATGTGGCTTCTCTCCAGGCAGCCTCTGCGCTGGCCCCGCATCCCGGCTTCCTCGGGGCACAGTGGGGAAGGTGGGGCTGGCACTTGTGACAAGTCTTCTTTCACCATTTAATTCTCAACCTTTCTGCCCCCTTACGTGTGAATCTGTCACCTGTAAGCTATTGCTGGCTCCTGTTTTACTTTTTAATCCACTTAAACATTCTCTGCCTTTTTATTGAAGCTTGCATAGTACTAATGTCCATGTCCCTCCCCCAAGTTCATGGGCTGAAATCCTGACCCCAATGTCAGGTATTTGGAGAAAGAGGGCTTAAGCGGCCCATCGGCCCCTCGACCTGACTGGGTTCACAGGACCCTCCACCCCATCCACACTGGCATTCTTTCTAAGACACGGACTACTTGCCAAGTAGCGTGGTCATATTTAAAAGGACCGCAAAACAGCAAAGCATCTTCTCTGAGGACAGCAGAATTAAACAAAACATTGACAGGAAGATTAGGGACATCCTGAAACATCTGGAAATGAAACAACTTGTGTCTAAATAATAAAAAAGAATTAACAGGGAGAACTAGAAAGCAGTTTGAAATGAAGGAAAATGAAAACATAATTTACCCAAATGTGTGGGTGACATTAAAGCAACAACTTGAGAAAAATGTCTAGTCACAGTGCCAAGCGAGCCTCAGCCTCCGTGTGAAAGGCGGGGTCCCCGTGGCTGCCCCTGTGAGGATGACGGACCACTGGCCACTTCCATCCAGGCCCGTGACCGCGAGCCCAGCAAAGCACAATGCAGACCCGGAGGGTAAGGCACCGCGCTGGGAAGGAGGGAAGCCTTCCTTCGGTGACGGTGCCGGGACCGACTCTGCCGAACATCCTAAGGAATCTCTCACCAGGTTCTGAGATGAACTGAGGAAGCAGGTTTGCAAACAAGTCAGGACAGGGCTTCCATACAAAAGTCCTAAACAGCTCGGTGGGGGCGAGCAGTCTCTTCAACAGATGGTGCCAGGCGTTACATGCAAAGAGTACTGTGCCTCACACAACACACTGTTCACGTGAAACTGATTGGTTGTTGCCCGATTGCACCCCAAGTGCAGGCTTTCGGGGCCCAGAGCACAGGGTTCACTGGGTTCCCTCGGCAGGCCTGTTCCCAAGTCCACTGAGCTGTCAACTCTGCACACACGTCTGCACACGCAGCCACTCAGGCTTATGCTGCTCCCCTGGGATCAGCAAATGTCCTCCGCGAGCCGGCAGCCTGGAGCTCTGGACACCCTGCTCAGCGCAGGTGCCCCACACTCTGACTCAGCACTTCCTCACCATGTGTCAGCATTTCAGTGCCTTCAAACTGTGTGCATGGCCGTGTCTGTGTGCACGAGTATGTCTGCACATATGGGTTTGTGTGTGCGGAGCAGGTCTGTTGTTCCCGGCACAGGCTGGGTCTGCATTACCTGGTCCACCACTCCTGGGAGTCGCTGTTTGCCGGTCCCAGCGGCTTCTGTAGTGAGCAGGACACTTGCTGACTTACCTCCCCAAGCCCCGCACTGGTGCTTTCTGAGGGAGCTCTCCCTTCTCTGCTCGCCAGGCCCCATGGGGGTGGGTCTGCCCACGCTGCTCTCCACCCTCCCTGCCCGTCACTGGCTCCCCAGGCAGGGAGGGGGCTCTTAGGAGTACATCTATCTTTGTTCGTTTTCACAGTTTCCATTAAGCCATACTTTATACAAATTTCAAATCGCTACTCTAGCTCCTTTTAGCTTCACATTTCTTCCTGCTATATTTCCAGGTTTTCTGGGCCCTTTTAAACATAAGTCTTGTTAATGACTTGTTTTTGGGTCTCATTCGTTGATTTAAGAATCTAAGAGTTTTTATTCTTTTGATCCATTTACACTTCGGTAAATACTGTAATATTAGGCAGCTTATTTTCTCTAATCGCACATTTTCCACTTACAAACATTTCTTTTTAGTGTTCATTCTCTTTTTCTGTCTTGCCTTGGATATGACATTTACATGTCTGAAAGTTACTTACTCCGCTTTCATTTTTGTTATCACCAACCACAAACTGTTTGGACCTGCATATTTTTCTTATAGAATGTTTACAACTTGTCAATATCTGTGTCTTTTATGTTTTCAGAGGACGTGCCCACACTTACACTTTGCAAGATGTGTCAGTTATTCATTGCTGCTTGACAATTTATCCCCAAATCTAGCAAATTACTCCACCAGCTCTTTTGACCTCACAGCTGCCTGAGTGTCATGTACATTCTTTCCATGCCAAGCAGATTCCATCGCAGAGACCCATAGTGGCGTGTCGCACGCTGCGGTGTGCACGTGGTCATTTCTAGTCCAGGTCTATTAGGAACGGAACTGCTGTGAATAATCGTTGACCAATCCTTTGCATGGAGGTACATTTTCATTTTGTCTTGAGCAAGTACCTAAAAGTGGAATGCCCAGATATTCCACTTTTTTGAAAATGACCAAACCATGTTCTGAAGTGACCACTGGACATCCTCACCAGCGATGCATGAGCTCCAACCTTATACCTCTCCCCCACACAGCAAGGCCTTCAGCCAGTCTGACAGACCGAAAACAGACTTACTGTCTCATGATGGTTTAACGTTTTCCTAATGCTTCATTCAGTTGAGCATCTTCTTTTGAGCTCATCTGCTGTCTGTATATATTGCTCAGTGAAATATACGAATTTTTTCCCAATTAAAAAAAAATCGTGTTGCATATTATCTTACTGTTCAGCCTGAGAGTTCTTCACATCTTCATGATACAAGTTGTTGGTCAGATACATACTTTGCAGAAATTTTCTCCCAGCTTGTGACTGGTTCTTCACTCTCTTTTTTCTTGGTGGGGATGGGGGGGAGAATTTTTTCATTTTGAGAGATTACAATTTATCCGCTTGTTCTTTTATGGATCATCCTTCAGGTATGATTCTAAGTACTATCTGCCTAGC
>NC_140512.1:71779727-71864727 GCF_964339955.1 Pipistrellus hanaki
CCTCCAACCTCTGACCTCCAGGAGAGGAAGCTGAGGCGGCCTGGAGACCTCACCCAGCACGTGTTAGCCCCTCACGAAGGGCGCGAGGAGAGTGTGGACATGCCTCTCGCTGGGCCTGACCGAATGGGGCCCGGGTGGGAGGTGGGGAGAGTGCGGGCTCCACCTGGAGTCGTGTCTGCTGGTGGCCCCCCCCGTGAGGGCCCAGCACGGGGGGGCGGGGGGGAGACAGGGTGAGGGCCGGCCTGTGACGGGAATGAGAAGACGTCCCTGGACCCCGAGTCATTTGCCATCTGCCACCTCAGGGACCCACAGGGCGCCGCGCAGCCGGCTGCAGGCGAAAACCAGCTCAGGACCCGCTGCGCCACGAGCCTGGCCGAGGCTGGCAGAGACAGGGGCGAGGAGGGCCTTGGCGGCTTTGCAGGTCACAAACCACGAGGCTGTCACATTTCTCATGTCCCGGATGCAAGCGCAGTGTTTCCCACGCAGCCTGTGCTCCGTGGGGAAGCTGCCGCGACACCGGCTGCAGCTTCCCTTGGAGGCAGGAGGAAAGCAGGCTCATCTGCGAAGTGTGGACTTGAGACCCCGCACTGCAGGGCGTGCGCGAGGCTGGTGTCCCCTCCGGGTGCTCCTGGCCGTCCCTGGGGAGCCCTGTGCGGGCAGCTCCCTGGCAGCCTCCCAGGCAGGTGGGTCCCAGGCGGGTGGGTCCCGGGCAGGTGGGTCCCGGGCAGGTGGGTCCCGGGGCGGGTGGGTCCCAGAGGAAGGTGGGTCCCAGAGGAAGGTGGGTCCCAGGAGAAGGTGGGTCCCAGGGGAAGGTGGGTCCCAGGGGAAGGTGGGTCCCAGAGGAAGGTGGGTCCCGGGCAGGTGGGTCCCAGGGGAAGGTGGGTCCCGGGCAGGTGGGTCCCAGGGGAAGGTGGGTCCCAGGCGGGTGGGTCCCGTGGCGGGAGGGTCCCGGGCAGGTGGGTCCCGGGGAAGGTGAGTCCCAGGGAAGGTGGGTCCCAGGCAGGTGGGTCCCAGGCGGGTGGGTCCCGGGGCGGGAGGGTCCCGGGCAGGTGGGTCCCGGGGAAGGTGGGTACCAGGCAGGTGGGTCTGGGACAGGTGGGTCCGGGGCAGGTGGCTAGCCGGCAGCCAGGACCTCGGCTTCTGAGGAAGACGCAGCCAAACTCACGGGGAAGGGAACGTCCCTGAAGTTTCTGCTGTGGCCACAGGCAGGGGCTGGGACAGACCTCTCTGGGCTCAGGCGTCAGAGGGTCCCGCCCCGCCGCCTGTGCAGTGAGAGGCACACTCCACAACAAGCTGGCATGGGCGCTGGCACAGTCGTGGGCAGAATCCACCTCCCACGGAACTTGGCTGCTTCATGCCCAGAGAGGAGAGGGGATGTGCTGGTGTTTGGGGCACAGACAGGAGCTTGTCAAGGAGTCTCAGCTGCCAGCACCGCCGAGCAGAAGCAAGGCCAGTCGAGCAAACTGCGGCATGCGATGCCCCTTCGGGGGTTCAGCGTGCCCTCCAGGCCCCGCCGCTGCAGCAGCACGATTAACCAGGCCTTTACCCCAACCCGAGTGAGGCACACGCGCCCAGGGGGACCCGCTTGGAGGCCGTGGGCACCTTACAGTGGCTGGGTCCAGATGGACGCTAACAAAACGTTCTCTCAGTTTCCTGGTCTAACTTACTGGTTTTCACCAAGGGTGCTCTGTGGAACCCTGGGGGTACCATCCATGGTGACCACTAGGCGGAGTGACCTGGGGAAGAGGGGGAAGAGGCCAGGGCTCAGGCACTGTCCCAGCTGCTCAACAGTGAGCTGTGTGACCACAGGCCACACCCTCAACCTCTCCGTGCCTTCCGTCCAATGAGAGGGAGGCTCAAAATGGTGGCGGTGCCTTCACCATTACCACCAAGCTGAGGGCTAAGGGTGGAAGAACCAAGTCCAGGCTCTTCGTGCGGAGTAAGCTGTCTGTTGGCCCTGCTATGGGACTCCGGTGAAGATCCGTCTTCTCCCTCACCACCCCTTTCTCCCAGAACCTGGCCTGCGGGCCTCTGTGCGTCCCCGGCTCCTGGCTGGCCGTATTCCATAAAACCCCGAGAGGAGCCCGCTGGGCCAGGCTCGGAGTCCAGCCCCGCCGGCCTGGGGCGCGGGAGCAGGGCAGGCGGCGAAGAAAGACCGCACGTCCTGTCCGGGAACGTGCCCCACCCGCCCGGCCCCCGCCTGCTCCCTTCCCTCCCTGTTCTCAGCGCCCTTTGTGCTGGAAGCCTTGGCTTGTCACTGAAAAGCCGCTTCCAAGTTGTTTCCCTGAAGCGTTCTCAGAGGCAGCAGTAGCTTCACCCTTGAACCATCACGTCTGTGCCCTATAGCGTGTCCTGCCCCCTCCCCGGCTGCTCCTGCTGCTCTGCCATCGTCCAGGCCCCGGGGGCACTGGGCCCGTGGGGTGTCGCCGTGTCTTGGAATTGCCCACTAACCTGCTCGATTTTCCTCGTGAGGGACAGGAGACTCCGAGTGACCGTTCTCCGCTGACACGTGAAGGAGCCCTCACACGGGCAGTGCCCAACGCCCACGGGGGACAGACGTCGTCCTGTGCTTGCCTCCTTTCTCAGCGCCAGTCCCTTGGAGCTGCCAGTGTACCGTTAATCAAACTTATCAGAAGGACACCCGAGCTCGGCCCCTGGGAACGGCTGTTGCCTCCTGGCACCGGGCCCGGACGTGCCAGGGCCCGTGCCCGGCGTCGCTCGGCTGCAGGCTGCGATCCGCCTGGGGAAGCAGAGCGCCTGCGTGACGCGGAAGCCTCGAGCGGTCCGTGGCCACGGGGAGTGATGCTGGGGCAGGTGTGGAACCTGTGATCGCGAAGGTCCTTTTCAAAGTGTCAGAGACCAAGTCCGAGGTTAAGTCCCAGAAGCCGCCGTGTTACCCCCTCACGTGCAGGGGCCCTGCCGCGCTCCGCCTGCGCCCTCGCCGTGTTTCCTGGCCGCGGCTGAAGCGAAACCTCCGAAAGGCTGGGCACCACGGCTCTGGCGGAGGCAGACAGCCTGGGGCTGCTGAGGACGAAGCAGAGCGTGGTCCAGGGTCTCCTCATCACCAGGGCAACCGCCTCGGCTTGTTCTATTCTGTGACCAACCAGCAAAGAGGTCTGAAAACCGGAGGCCGGGGCGGGGAGCGGGGGCTGGAGGGGAGGGGAGCATCGTTTCTGGAGCAACCAGTGGTCTGAGAGCACCCTTGGGAGAGCCGAGTGGCCCAGAGGCGGAGAACACCCACAGACACCCGACCGTGCCGTGGGGGTCCAGGCAGGGGCGAGGGCGGCTCTGCCGGAGGCCACCTCACGTGAATGCTGGGAAATAGCGGGAACTGTCTGCAAGGAGGGGCAGAGAAGAGCCACACGACCAGGGACACTGCACCTGTGCCCCAGGCCACGTGGCCGCCCCCAAGAAAGCCAGCGCCAAGGCTGCCCCAGTCCTCACTGGGGGCACGGAGTGCCGGCCCTGCTCCCAGGCAGCGGCAGCCACAGGGTTCAGGACTGGCCACCACCGCGATGGAGCGGCAGAGCCAGCAGCAGGCTGTCTGTGGAGAAAGACCAGACGCCCCCCCTCCCCCTGAAGATCCCTGTTTGAGCCGCGCCCTCCCCTGACGGCTGTGTCACCGCGATCAGCAGGCACAGGTTCCAGGGACACGGCGTTGACTGCATCCCGCAGCGAAGCTGACCCCAACAGGGTGCTGCCAGCCCTGGGCCAGGGCAGGGCCCCACAGGCCAGGCCTCCGGGAACCTGGGCCCAGCTCTGGTGCCGCCCAGCCGTCCTGTGGACACACCGGAAGCTTAGCAGCCGCGTGTGGGTGACAGGGGCCTCTGCCCCCCACCCGCACCCCCCTCTGCAGCAGCAAAGCCTTCGAGGTGGGTTAGCCGCCCACAGCCAGCAAAGTGAGAGCTGACCTGCCTGCTGCTCAGAGGCCCCAGCCCCACACACTCACTTAGGTGTCAGTTTTTACATGAGACCTGAACCTCCCTCAGCAAACTGAGGCTGAAGAGAAATCCGGCCTGCTGGTGGGGGGTCCAAGGAAAGCTTCCTCAGGGCCTTTCAGACACTCTCCCTCTGGTCAACAAGAGGGGAGGGGGGAGCTTTTTGCACCCTCCCGCCAAAGTCAGACGGGAGTTCTTCATCATCTTCAAAGCAAGAAGAAAATTAAAGAAATAGCTGAAGACACTTTGATGGCCGAGGGGCGGCTTGGGGCCTGGACGGTGTAGACCAGAGACCCAGACGAGCCTGTGGCGGCGGCTCCCTGGGCCAGAGCCGCAGAGCCCGAGCCGCAGAGCCAGTCTCGGGGCCCGGGAGCCCTCTGGGAGCAGTGCGGGCCGGTTATGAAGTGTCTGCAATAATCAGCCCCAGTTTGAGTGGCTCCCTGCTTCCTCTTGGCCTACGGGGACGAGAACAAATAATCCCATTGTTGGTAAAACTGGGGTTTTAGTGTGCATTCCCCTATAATGCACCTATTATATGTTCCATGCTCTCACATTAAGACAAGGAGGACAAATATGAAAGTGGACTCAATGGCAGCAAAGATAAGTAAGTCAGTGTGCCTGCAAAACAGCCACTTTGGGACACGTTGACATTTTCTGAGAAAGTTAAACAGAAATGTCGCGTGCAACCCTAGCGTAGGTGTTTACCCAGGAGACATCAGAGGGTCCTCCACAGGAGACCCAGGCACGGGTGTCTCCATTAGCCTGCTCATGGTGGCCCTGACCCCAAATGCCCATCACTGGTGGTGTGAGGGGCAGGAATAGGGTATCGGGACCAACTGTAACTCCAAGAACGATTGAGCATGCTCTGCCAGCCACGGCGTTCTGTTCTGTTAACGAAGGACACTCCCCCTGGCCGGGAGCACACCTGGAGGTGCAGCCCGCCCCCGCCGTCAGGGGCTGCCCACATCATGGAAAGGCGAACAGCCTCGTCGCAGAGACCGGAGCCGCCAGCCCTGTGCATGTCACCAGCCCTTTGAAGACCCCAACTCTGCATACCCGCAGCCCTTGGCAAGTCTCCAGGCCTGTCAGCGGCCCATTTGGCACACCCTTTGCCTCCTTCTGCATGCAATCCCTGTCCTTCTCCCCAGTAGACGCAGCGGCTTCCGGGCGTGCAGAGATGTTTGTGGATGACCTGCTCTCCATGCTGCCGGCAGGACGAATAAGCGCCCGGTACAGTTCGACCCTGTCTCTGCCTAATTGGCTCTAGTACACGTCTCTGTATGTCCTTGGAACTGAACCATACAACGTCTGCCCCTGGGCCTTGTTAAAAGGCACACACCTCTACGGTGGGGAAACAAACTCTCCCCCACTCATGCCCTCAGGCCCCTCGACGGCCAATGCTCTCAGGCTAAGCGGGTGAAGAGGGCAGAGTGTGGAGGGCTCAGGGGGGCCCCTGGGAGGCCCTCTCGGGGTCACCACGGGGCAGGTGCCAGGAGAGGGCTGGGTGTGCTGGGGACAGGCGAGGAGCCTGGAGAGGGCCAACCCCTGCTCTCTTCATTCTCTTTATGACCTCTGACCCCTGCCCATCACAACATCGACAATGCGCAGTGCAGTCACGTGCCATTGCCAATGTGATGAAGAGATGCCGTGTGCACGAGGGTCCTGGTGTCCCAACAGCAGAGCCGTCAGTGTCTCCCCCGAAGTATGTGGGCTCATCGGAGAACCTCCCTCTCTGGGGAGCCCAGCAGAGGGGGAAGGGGCCCGCATTTTCCTCTCTGACCTTTCCTCGGAGCAGTGCTGGCGAATGTTGGGGTATCTAAGAGGAAAGGCCAGAAAGTTCTCCTTCCTCCTGCAGACAGCGGGCTAGGTCACGGGGGCCGGAGCTCAGGGGCCCTGAGCCCCAGGAGCCAGACTTCCGTGCTGCTGGCCCCTCCCTGAGCCTGGAAGACTGACCGATCTGAGGGAAACAGACTCCCATTCCCCCGAGTGCGTTATTCTTTTGGAGCAAACAGTGTTGGCCAGAGCTTAGTAAAACCTGGTTTCAGAGCGGGTCCCGTGCCCTGCTCCAGCGTGGGCGGGGGGAGCTTTCAGAAAACAGCTGCTGAGAGGGCGCCATGGAGTCGGTGCCAGGCGGCCGGGTGCTGGGCGCGAGGGCAGGACAGGGTCCAGGGCCTCGAAGGAGACCTCTCTGGGGCTCAGACCCTGACCCCGGGCAGGTGTCGGCTGCAGCCCCGTGGGGGCCAAGGGCAACCCCAGACCGACCGCTGTGAGCGCTTCCTTCTCTGTGTAACAGCTCTGTGCCTGACACCGGAGGCCCGGACGGTACGGGACGTGCTGGAGGGAAGAGGCCGATGCCTGCTGAAACCATAAATGAATCTCACAACTAAATCAGCGCAGGGCAGGCATGCACCGAGATCCACATAAAAGTCTATTAAAAAATCAATAAAAATCTTAATAAATCCTAAACTTGCTCTATCACTCAAATTGGTAATTTATTATTGTAAAAGCACCCAATGAGATACTTTACCTTAACCGTTCACTGCTCTATTTGACCGGAGTGCCAACCATAGAAAAGTCACGAGAAAAAGTAGAATTCTCTCTACACGGTCTTCAGCACATCTTTCTGTTTGGACTTGTAGTAGTTAAGGCTGCAGACAATGCTGAGTTCATAAATAAGGAGACCGGGCCTCGGGGAAACGAGAAATGTGCTCAACAGGCTGCAGTTGTGGGCAAAGCCAACAGCAAATCCAGCTTCCCTGTTGTCAGTGCTTTTCTTTACCATCAGGACACCGAGAGCCGAAAGCCCGGCTCTGCCCTGAAGGCGGCGCTGGGCCGGGCACACCGGCCTCTCCCCGGCCTCCCCAGCGCCAGGCAGGCTGCTCTGCCTCGCTCGGGGCTGGGCCGGGGAGCTGGGTCCACTTGGAGGAGCTTCCTAATTTTCCTCGTCCACCTCGAAGGGAAAAGCTCTCCCGCGGGGGAGTTCGGGGGTGAAGGTGGTAAACATGGGCCATTCCAACCAAAAGGCCAACTGCCTGGCTGGTCCGAGAACCGGGGATGGGGTGACTGAGCTCGCAGGGGCTGCCAGCCATGGGGACTTGGGGGTGCTGTCCGCCCGCCTCTGCCTCTGCAGGCCCAGGACACACAGCTGCTCCAGCCGTGATGTGGGCATCCTGTGCGAACCCCCGTGCCCAGGCCTGGCAGGCGGCGCTGTGGGGAGAAGGCTCGCCTGGCATTACTACCCACCTGCCGTTGGGCGGATGGATTTGGCAGGAGAGAGGCAGGCACGTCTGTCAAAGGGGCCCCTCCCGCCAAGAGGAGCGCTCCCATCAGGAACACGGAGACTGAGAAGGAGGCTCCGACGACAAGGGGCTCGGCAGTGACACAAAAGGAACCCCTCTTCCTTGTCTCCCGTGATCGTTTACTGAGTTTAGTAAAGAAAACCCACAAGCCCAGCTCTGGGAAAAGGGGCCGTTTTGAAATGATGTCAAACTCTCCCTCGACCTCAGCCAATCGTGCGGACCAAGGTCTCACTGCAGAAGGTGCCGCGGGCCATCCCAGGACCGGAAAGGGAAGCGGAGCTGGAGAGTTTTCCAGAACCGAGGGTGCCGAGCAGGCGGCTCGCTGGGCTTCTCGCACAGGTACCTGGTGGCTCTGCGGCTGTGGCCCTGAGTCCACGGCATCCAAACAGGCAGGTGGAGAGCTCAGCCTGAGGCCCGCGGCAGTGTCTGAGGAGAGCCACGGCCAGAGAATGATGTTTTCAGAATTTCCATCTTCCAGGGTCCAGAGCTGATGCTGAGCCGCAATACAAAGCATCGCCCGAGAAATCTGGGTCCCACCCCCAAGACTGATTTACTGCACATGAGTGAGGTGTGGCCATGGGTTTCCGGAAGGTGGCTCGGGACCACTGGGCAGCATACATGGGAGGGGCTCCCTCAGGACGGGCTCCTCAGGGTCAGCACAGGGCGAGTCAGGAGCATGAGAGCAGGAGGGCCAGAAGCCCTGGCTGCTCAAGGCTGGGTTTCAGGACCCACACGCAGTTGGTCACAAGGCCCTGCCCATGTCTGAGAAAGGAGCGTGTGCCCTAGGAGGACCTTGAGTGACGGCTTTCCAGCCAGCTCCACACCTGGCCAGGGCTGCCTGTCACTCAGAGCCCCTGGGCTGCACCCACGTACACACACACACACACACACACACATTCACACACTCACATTCACAGATAGATGTGCATACACACACACACAGAGGGACTCACACACATATGCAAACCCTCTCACAAACACACTCCCACAAAAACATACTCACATGTACCCACAGGCCGTGGCACACTCTCATGCCCAGACAGCACTCCCACCCGTGCTCACTCCACTCTGCCACACACCCACCTCCTAACGCACATCCCAGCGTGGAGACAAGCCTTCTCTGCGGGCCCTGGCCCTGGTCTCATTCTGTCTCGCAGTCAGGATGTCAGTGTCTACACAACAGCCGCGTGGCTCTCCCCTCGGACAAACAGAACCAGAGACCACACGCCATGGGACGTGGCCTTTCCATTCTATTCTACCCGAACTGCTGCCAGTGGGCTCTCAGGAAACGGTGCCAAGAGCCTGGCCAAGGTCACTCCCCGCCCCCGCCCGCCTGGCCGTGGAGAACTCCCGGGAGCCCTCCTTCCGGCCTCAGACCCAGCACCCCTCCTTCTCCTTCACCGGCCCCCAGGAGCCTTCCCTGTCCCGGGTCCTCGGTGCGATTCCCACAGGAGGAGGCCGGACCGGTCCTCCTGCCCCGCGGAGGCCTTCCCAGCCCGCAGGGCGCAGGCAGCCGGGAGCCTGGCGGGAGGTGAGCGTGTGAGCGGCAGGCTTTCTGCCTTTTCCCGATGCCCAGCGAGGCCCGGCCCTGCAGAGTCACAGCCATCCTGCATGAAACAAGTGGACAACAGTGTCGGCAGCTCAGCACCACCACCCTCGGACCCTGAACCCGGCTCCAGGACGGGTCTCCTCTCACTCTCCCACACCAGCTCTGCTCCCGTCCGGAGAAGCGAGCAGAGGGCAGAGGCCGCCCACAACAGCCAGGGGCTGCCGCAGCGTGCTTTGCTCTCAGGGCCTCGCTGACCCGCAGGGGAGCCCAGGGGACTTCTGCTCCGCAAGGCGGGCCTGGGAGCCAGGTGAGCATCGCATGGGGAGCCCCCCAAGGGGTGTGTGGGAGCCTCATTAATTAACGTTTGGAAAGCGCTCTGGGCCGCGCGATGAAAGAGCGCTCAGAGTGCACCGTGTTATTATTGTGAAAACGCTGGCACGCGGGCCAGATGCGGCAGATAGGCCGGGAACGCGGACCACAAGAGAAGCCTTAATGAGGCTGTGTCGGCAGGCGTGCTGCTGAGTCGGCTCCCGAAACTGCTCCTCTCTCCTGTGATGATGATTCCGGCGAGATAGCATCTTAACTGCTCGGAACCAGAGGGTATTTCCACGGCGGGTTCTGAGGACCCGGAGCCAAAACGACAAACAACCGCCCCTCCCCCGAGTCCCAGCCCGGCACTGACCCCGGCCCCTGGGAGCTGTGGCAGCACATGACTGACATGGAGTTTTTCGTGATTAAAAGGTATTAGTAGGTGTCTGAGCCTCCGCAGTAAGCTCGGCGAGCATTTGCAGGACTGAGGGCGCGGGAGGTGGAGGAGGAGGTGAAGCGCGTGCGGCGGGCTCAGTGGCGGCTCTGCTGCTCACACAGGGCCGAGCAAGTCCGAGCACGACCGGTAATCCTGCACGGCCATGCTCCTGAGAACTCCGGGTGCTCACACCGCCCAGCTGACAGGAAGCCACATTTGAAGCCTGGCGCACAGGTCCACGGGGCAGCTAACGGTGTCTGCTTTCGTCCAGGAGGAGACATGAGCGAGGCAGCCAGCCCACGCCCCCAGCATGCCCGAGCCGCTGGGACTTCCAGTTTCTGCCCCCTGCATCCCGGAGTGCGGCTGTCCCCGGCCACCAGCCCGCCGTCCGGGGCAGGAACAGGGTCGCAGAGACCAGACTCCTCAGCCAAGGCCAGATGTTGGGTCTGAGGTACAGCTAGTCAGCCAGGAGGACACACCGAGCCAGGCTCCTCCGCCTTCCAGCACAGGTGGAGCGGCTGCCGCAGTCCCAGTGTCATCGGAGTGCCCCACCCAGGGCTGCCTCCACTGGAAGGGACTGGCCCTGGGCAGAGGTGTGGCTCCGCTCGTCTCACCCACCAGGACAGCAAGTGTCAAAGCCTCCCAGTGACTGGCGGGCCGAGGGGGACCCAGCCCCACGGCACCTCCTGGAGCCGGGCTCAGGGTCCGAGGGTGGTGGTGTTGAGCTGCTGACACCATTGTTCGCTTGTTTCTTGCAGGATGGCTGTGACTGCAGCGAAGAGTGTGCTGGGTGTGGGTGCAGCGTGTCCTGAGTGATCGCTGTTATACAAACTCGGCTCCTGCCTATGCCGCGTGCCAGAGCGGACGGCGTTTGTACTTCGGTGTGAAGTGTATTATTAACTTTAAATAGGCAGTTCATATAACTTTCATTAAATTAAGATAATTACTATTTAATATTGTTAATTGATTATAATAATAAATGGTTTAATGTATTGAATTGCTGTTAATTTGATCATTATTTCATAAATTCCTAAATCTATGCCTATTTTGGAAAAGCAGTGCTAAAATATTTTTCCATCCTAAGCTACCTGGGCTGCCTGAGTGTGTTCACCTCTCCACAGGACTACGGGTGTGTTCTTAAATCCTCAGCGACCTCTCAACAACACAGAGGCGGCTACTTTCGTTGGGGTTTTTGTTGTTAATCCTCATCAGAGGATATTTTTCCCTTTAATTTTTAGAAAGAGGGGAAGAGGGGAAAGGGAGAAAGAGAAACATTGATGTGAGAGAGACACAGTGATTGGCTGCCTCCCACATACACCCCAAACAGGGGTGGGGGATCCTGAACCCAGGCACATGCCCTCGATGGGGAGTCGGTGAGCCACGCCGGCTGGGCATGGCTGCTGGCTGTGCGGGCCCCAGTGCAGAGCCCTCCCTGCGGGGCCCATTCTGCTCCGGGCCTGCAGACTCCCCTCCCAGGGCCTCCCTGCCCGCCCAGCCCTCCTGACCGGAAACTCCTGAACTGTGCCTGTCGGCTGCTGTGTATTGGTGGCGGTTCAATGGGAGTGAACATCTTGTCAACACCGTGGAGAAGGCCAAGGAGAAGCAGCCTCTGCTTGCGCCCACTCGAGCAAGCACCAGGGCGGCCGAGTAAGGCCGAGACAGCGGCCACGCAGGACGCTGGGCTGAGATGAAACAGCCTCACACCTTAGACAGGACACTGACGCCTGAGGGCTAAGTCACCAGGACCAGCTACTCCCCAGCAGGACGCTGGGGGGTGGGGGGGGGTGGGGGGGGCTGTGCAGTCTGTGCACGCCACACACAATCAGAGGCTCATGTCCTGCTCTTGCCGTTCCTCGCCTGAGGCTTCCTGATTAAACTTGAGGTCCGCTGGGGGAGCCGGGCAGCACAGGGCAGACCATCGGAGGCAGACTCGGAGGGACCACACGGGAACCACCGGCAGACGGCCTGTCTGCGCTGCCTCGTCGGGCTGTGCGGCCTCTAGGCCGTGGCAGTGCAGGGTCTTCAGTCTCGGAGTAAAAGAGGAGCTGGCTGATGGTCAGTAGGTACACTTGTTCTCAGGATCATGATTCAGGAGGAGACGCTGCAGGGCTTCTGGCTTGAGAAACATGGACCCAGAGGTCAATCCTCACACGGAGGGCGGTCAGTCAGCCATCACCACTCATTCCATCTCCCTCTGTGACCCAGCGAGTCCTCCTTCTCGCTCCCACCACCGGGAGGACACCGCGCCCCTCTCCACTCTCCACAGATGCACAACCTCTGTGACAAAATAAGTAATTAGGAACAAACTCCCTCTCCCTCCCCCTCTCCCTCCCTGTCCTGTCCCTCTCCCTCTTCCTCTTCCTGTCTCTGTTTCCCTCCCTCTCTGCCTCCCTCTCTCCCTCCCTCCCTCTCCCTCTCTCCCTCCCTCCCTCTCCCTCTCTCCCTCCCTCCCTCTCCCTCTCTCCCTCCCTCCCTCTCCCTCTCTCCCTCCCTCCCTCTCCCTCTCTCCCTCCCTCCCCCTCTCTCCCTCCCTCCCTCCCTCCCTCTCTCCCTCCCTCCCTCTCTCTCCCTCCCTCTCTTTCTCTCTCCCTCTCTCTCTCTCTCTCCCTCCCTCTCTCTCTCTCCCTCCCTCTCTTTCTCTCCCTCCTTCCCTCTCTTCCTCTCTCCCTCCCTCCCTCTCTTGCTCTCCCTCCCTCTCTTTCTCTCTCCCTCCCTCTCTTTCTCTCTCTCTCCCTCCCTCTCTTTCTCTCTCCCTCCCCCTCTCTCTCTTTCTCTCCCTCCCTCCCTCTCTCTTTCTCTCTCTCTCCCTCCCTCTCTCTCCCTTTCTCTCCCTCTCTCTCTCTCCCCCCCTCCTTCCCGCTCCCTCTCTTCTCATCCTACTCCCCCTGGTAAGTACCGTCAGAACGACCTTCCAAAACTCCACTGTGACCTTGTCGTTCGTCAGCTCCTGTGTCGCCCTGTCCAAGGTCCCCTCCCGGAAGGCCAGGCCGGGCACGCACCCCGCTGTCTCCGGTCCGCACTGCCTCTCACCGTCCCCCGCACAGGGACCAGCCTGAGCCCGGCGTACTGTGTCCGCGACCCTCACCTGAGTCACCCTCAGCTGTGTCCCCGGGCACCAGGCACAGGGAGGCGCGTGCCCTGCCCTGCTCCCGCCTCCCTGTGAACCTGCGCTGGCAGGAGCCACCCCGGGGCTCCCCAGCTCCTCCTGAGGCCCGGCAGCCTCAGCCTGTGCCTGCGGCTCCAGAGCCGCCTGGCAGCCCGCTCTCCCCGGAAAGACCGTGTCCCCCTCCTCAGCACGCCCGCTGCACCCCGCCCCTTCCCCACGAGAGCACACCGCATCCCGGGAAACGCTCCCAGGAACCGATCTCAGTGGCGAGCGGAGAGAGACCTGCTGGGGACCGGACCTCCACGCTTGCGTTTTTGAAGGTCAAAGGTTTTAGTTCTAATTTTAATTGGCTTCCTCGTGGCCGCCACGATGTCAAACGTTTGGCCCGGCTGAGAGCCTTAGACCTTACCCAGTCGGGGTGTGGGCCCAGGGCATAGATTCTCATCGGATCGGGTCTCAGTCCACACCTCTGGGTGAGTAACCTCAGCGTTAGGGGCCCTGCTCCCCTTGGGGGAAGCTTAGATGGCAAGTGTCTGGAGGCAGTAATCTCTGCTTGTCCCGAGAGGGACCGATGCCCATGACCTGCCCGCGCCCTCCCTCCGGCTGAGGGCTCCTGTGATGGCGCAGTGTTCAGATTTGCTCTGCCTCAATGAGATGGCACTTGCGGACATTCCTGAGATTCTGACACCTCGCAGGGGAATCTCGCCCTCCTCACAGTCAGTGACTGTGTTGGAAACACCAGTGTCTTTTGATTAAACTGGAAACCTGTGGGCCTCCTTTCACCAGCTCTTTTTAAAGTACCACCACTGTGTGCAGCGTGTGGAGGGACTGTGTGTCTGTCCGCCAAAGGTGTCACAGAGACACGGAGAGCTCGGGTCACGTCAGTGCATGGCCTGGCCTGTGGTGTGGTTTCAGGGAGCTGCTCCGGGCTCCGCTGTGGCTCCCCCACTGTTCAAGCTCCCCTCTATGGCCGCCCGATGAGCCTGAAGAGCGGGGGAGGGGCTCACTGCCCAGAGCCCAGCTAAGTGAAATGAGATAGAGATAGAGATAGATGGTAGAGATAGAAGTAGAGATAGGATTGAGATAGAGGTAGAGGTAGAGATAGAGATAGAGATAGAGATAGAGACAGAGACAGAGACAGAGACAGAGATAGAGATACAGATAGAGATAGAGACAGAGACAGAGACAGAGACAGAGACAGAGACAGAGATAGATAGAGACAGAGACAGAGACAGAGACAGAGACAGAGACAGAGACAGAGACAGAGACAGAGATAGAGATAGAGATAGAGATAGAGATGGAATTGGAGATGGATGTGGAGGTGGAGATGGAGGTGGAGGTGGAGGTAATGAATGGTAGAGGTAGAGATAATAGAAACAGCGATACCGGTTTCTCTATCCATTTATTTTCACACCTTGCTACTGTGGATAATGCTCAAGTCCTTGCTGTTGTACGGCCTAGATTTTTCTGTCCCGGGTCACCGCCAGTGCCTCTGAGTCCCATCTGGCATCACTCCAGGCTGCGCTCCAGCTTCCGGTTCCTCTGTCCAGTGGCCTCTCCACTGTGGTCCTGTTCACATTCCGTGCTCTCACCTGCTCATCAGGGACTGAGCCTCACGTCCTGGGACGATGCCCTCTTTACCACAGGAATTCAAAGCGGAGTTCCTGGTGGTAAATATGTACACTTTTCCCCTGCAGCTTCTCGAACCAATTTTAAACTGGGAGCCCCAGGCTGTACTGCAATGTCCCATGTGCACCTTCTCCCGATCACGGGGTGCCTTCTGGGTATTTACCCCGGCAGCTGACCACCTTGCAGCCCTGTGCCTGGAGCCCAGTCTGCTCAGCTGGGCAGCTCTGGTCCTTGTGGACGGAGACCGCACACCGATGTGTACAGGTGTGTGGCTGCAGCTGGCGGTGTGAGCTCCCTGCAAAGGCCACGCTGCACTTCTTGAGGACGGGCCTATGTCTACACGTGAGACAGGGAACCTTCCTTAAGCTGCTACACTCTGAGTTCATGGGGACTCCGGAGCTGACGGTAAAAGCTGGGAGACGGAGCGTGTGTGCTCTCATCAGCTCAGGAGCTCGGTCACTATTCTGAGAGCTCTCAGAGAAAGTGAAGTTCTCCAAATCCCGCTCCCACTGCCTTGGGTGATGCTGGGTGAATCCTCACGTGCTCAGTTTGCCGGCCGCCTTCCCAGAATAACCGGCGCAGGACAGGCGTGCAATCTGAGCCACCTTTCAGCCTCCGTGCTGGCGGCCAGCTCCGCAGAGGCCTCTGAGTACAGGCTAAATGGACATTTTGGCCGGGAAACAACCGTGTCAGCAGCGGCGGTGGCATCTTCGTTAATGAAGGACAATGAGACGAAGGGGACGGAGGCCGGGAAGCCAGGCCATTGTTGGACCTCCCAGCATGCTCTGGGGCCGTCCTGTTGAGTTTGTGTCCATGTGCTCATCGTGGGGGTCTCAGTCTTGATGGTCTCTCCTCACTGGTCTGTTTGGAAGACAGTTTCCATAGGCCAGACGTCTCACTAAGTCTCGGGTAATGGTAACTATTTAAGGAATTTCAAGAAAATGCAAGCCCTTTAGTGACAGAGAGTCCTTGACATTCTCTCTGATAAAAACCAGTTTGTTGAAGGGTTTAAAATTCATGCAACTCGTGGGACACAAGTAGGGTTTCGTTTGAAGGAACTGAAATGTGGGTAACTAGGTCCCGGTGGTGCTTCCAACTGAATGGGTTTTTCACACAGTATGGCCCTGTTTTCTGGTTTTGAGGACTTTTAAATAGTCGCCGAGTTGGTGGCCTATAAAGCAGGAGAGGGAGGCTGCTGAGTGGGCAATGGGACAGGGAGCATTCTGACTACCAGCGGGCAGCCCGCCTCGCACCTCTGCCCCCAGCGGCTCCTGCGTGGACTTGCAGTGGCGCTGCTTGTTGGAGCTGCTGCCGTGGGACTCAAGGTGATTGTTCCAGAGCCCAGGGGCCCTCTGACCACGTCTCCATACAAACGCCAGTGGTCCGCTGAGAGATGGGCACCCGGGCTGCAGCAGACTGACTCCAGTTAGTACCAACTTCTCTTATTTGCTCTGTAACTTAAAAAGAGAATGTGTAGTAATTAGTGGTCATACTGTACATGAAAGTGTTAACAGCAAATGATGGAAGAAAAGGAAAATGTAATGTTATAATAAGTAGCGTTAGTCTTGCCCAGCCAGTGTCCTCAGTGGTTGAGCATCAGCTTCTGAAACAAGAAGTCAGGGTTTGATTCCCGGTCAGGGCACATGCCCTGGTTGTAGGCTCCATCCCCGGTGGGAGGCATGCAGGGGCAGCCGGTCCATGATTCTCTCTCAGCATTGATGTTTCTGTCTCTCTCTCCCTTTCCCTTTCTCTCTGAAATCAATATATATTAAAGGCCCAGTGCACAAAATTGGTGCAAGGGAGGAGCAGGGGTGTCCCTCAGCCCAGCCTGCACCCTCTCCAATCTGGGACCCCTTGAGGGATGTTCAACTGCCCGTTTAGACTCGATCTTGGTGGGATCAGGTCTAAATGGGCAGTTGGACATCCCCCTCACAATCCAGGACTGCTGGCTCCCAACAACTCACCTGCAAGATTGCCCCTAATCGCTTTGACTACCAGCCTGATTACCCCCTAACCACTCCCCTGCCAGCCTGATTGACACCTAACTGCTCCCCTGCTGACCTGATTGCCCTTAACTGCCCTTGAGTGCTGACTTGGTCCCCCCAACTGCCCTCCCCTGCAGGCCTGGTTCCCCCAACTGTCCTTCCCTGCTGGCCATCTTGTGGCAGCCATCTTATGTCCACATGGAGGCAGCCATCTTTGACTACATGGGGGCAGCCATATTGTGTGTTGGAGTGACAGTCAATTTGCATATTGCTCTTTTATTAGATAAGATACATTTTAAAGTAACAGTCCCTACCACTGTTCTTTTTTTAAATATATTTTATTGATTTTTTACAGAGAGGAAGGGAGAGGGATAGAGAGTCAGAAACATCATTGAAAGAGAAACATGGATCAGCTGCCTACTACACACCTACTACTGGGGATGTGCCCACAACCAAGGTACATGCCCTTGACCGGAATCGAACCTGGGACCCTTCAGTCCACAGGCTGACACTCTACCACTGAGCCAAACCAATCAGGGCTCTCTACCTCTGATCTTAGCAAGAATATCCCCAAAGACGCCTCACTTAAAATTCTGCAGGAAAGACTGACTACTGTCTGTGATAAGGTCAAGAATTAGTATTGAAACATATTCTGTAGGTGGTGATGTTTAAGACCAATCCCAGGGCAAGCAGAGGCCAAGACCACAGGGCCCGCACCAGCCTGCCGTTCTGTCAGCCCCTCTCGCCGTCATCTGAGGAAAGTTCTTCGGCGTCTCTAAGCTTCGGTCCCTGTCTGTACCCAAAGTGACGGAGCTGACTGGACGGCTCTTTCTGATAACGCGGTGACGGCGGCAGCACAGGGCTCTCCCCGGACCTGCTGCGCGGTGCGGACCCTCCGCCGTGCGGACACAAGGTGTGATGGGCAGTCGGGTCTCCAGATGGACTCCCAGTTGTTTGGACAGTGCATGGACTGGAACTGTTTGGGGAGTGGCAGAGGCTCGGGTTTGCGTGATCCATGTTCTGTCTCAGTTCCTGAGGACTGGCTGATGAAGAAACAGTGAGTCCCGACAGTGAGTCCCGGTGAGGACAAGCCTTCCTCTCAGAGGTCACATCCTGTGCCTGAGGGCAGCTGGGTGGGGCGGCCTGAGTTCTTGCTTTGCGATCCTTAAATGCTGGCCCATGCCCGGTGATCGCTGAGCAGAACAGAGCCCAGCCGGCCTCGAATTGTAAAATGAACTCCGCTCAGCCACACAGCTCACAGTCACAGGAGGCGGGAGAGCCGGCGGGTCACCCAGGAGGGAGGGAAAGCCCTGCTCTTGGGCTTGAAGAGTCACCTGCCACCTCCTGGGGTCGGGAGGGCCAGTTTACCTCCAACACTCAAAAGCCGGAGGGTTCTGGTGGGACTGCACATTTCAGGAGCTCTCAGTGCCAAGCACACTGTAAGGCCAAGCTGCTGACAAACGCAGCCGGGTCTCAGAGGAAACCACGGCTAGCCAGCACTCCGTCCCGCTGAGGCCGAGGCTGCGCCCCTCGGACCCTGAATGCTAAGGAAGCTGGGGCCTCGGGCGGAGGTGCCGAGCATGGGCCTGCGGCCGAGCTGACCACGGATGTTAGGATGCCGAGGCCCGCTGGGCGCGCTGGCGCATTCACACCACTGCCCTGACTCACTCTCAGATCAATCGCCTGAGGGCCTCTGCTCTGCGCCTGAGACACAGGGCGGGCGACCAGCCTCGCATGTTAACGAGCGTGTCAGCCTCACGCAGCCAGGAGGAGCCTGACTCCAAACCCAGTCATCTCATCACGAGACACCACAGCCAGCCGGAGCGGCGGGAAGCTCACTTTAAGATGAGACGATGGGGACCGAGACACAGGCTTTCTCTAAAGCTCCAGTGCCTTCTGTGGCGCCCCACGAGTGACCACTGGGAGAATTGTTAAAAGGAAATGAACGGAGATGAGTTTTGGAAGACTGTAAGCAAGTACAAGTCATGGATGAGGCCCAGGCATGGCTCCCTGGCCATGTGGCCGCGCCCCTCGCGGAGGGAGGAGCACACGCGTGCTCACGGTTGTCTCGGAGCCTCTGCATTGCATGTGCCGCAGGCTGCACAGCTGAGAGCCTGTCCCTCCCCTGGCTGACCCCAGAGTCTACCAACTGCACGGACGGCGTCTTTCTCAGCTTCGTGCACCAGCACTCGGCCTGGGACCTAACAGGTGTGCACTCACATCTTTGAACAATGGACGGTTGGAAATTTTTGTCAGGGACCCTCTCCGTTGGGTTAACTATTGCCATTTAAGAAATCATTGATTTCCAAGAGGAAGGGGAGAGAGAAGCATCAATGATGGGAGAGAATCATGGATCGGCCGCCTCCTGCACGCCCCACACTGGGGATGGAGCCCACAACCTGGGCATGTGCCCTGACTGGGAATTGAACCGTGACCGCCTTGTTCATAGGTCAGCACTCAGTCACGGAGCCACACAGGCCAGGCCATGGCCATTTTTTGTTAAGACATATGTTGATGCCTCTTCAAGCCGTGTAAGACTTTTCACGACACAGCCCATGGGTGGTGATTTGGCTGGAGACCACGAGGCAGAGGCAGCGGGCTCAGAAGTGCCGGTGAGTGGGTGACACTGTGTGTTTGGTTGTTGGTCCTGTGAACGGCGAGAGGGGATGACACCCGAATGGGAACAAGGAGCTGCCCTGAGACCAACTTCCCACCTGACAGCTGTCTTCTCACCACCTTCCTCCCATCTCTCCCTACCTTTGCCGGAGCCAAGTGCAAGCCTGCTGTCCCGTTCCCGGGCCTGGGCCTCGAGTCCCGGGGTCCAGAGCAGCGCCTGCAGATGGAGCTCCGGGACAGACAGGGTTAACTCAAGGTGAGGAGCAGAAGAGAGCTCTCACTTTCCATTAGCGCCTGGCTGGGATTTTCCTCCAGAGATCCTGGAGGAGGCGGCCTGGCACCTTCCATCATATTAAAATATTGTTATGAGACATATTTAATAACCATCGGACGTAATGAATCCTAAGATCTGAAAGCGGGGGCTTAGTGCCGTAAGTGGCTGCTCCTCGGCGTGGAGTCTCCGTGATGGATGTGTCTAGTACTTAACACGCACAGATTCACTTAGGACCGGGATGAGGGCACCGCGATGCGCACAGGAAGGTGACAGGCCACCTCAGGCGTCAAGGGTCCGGACCTGAGCCACGGAGCCCGTGGCATTCTCAGCTGTTTATTGAGGACCTACTGTGTCCAGACCCTCCCCGGTCCCACATTCCCGTAGGCGGTGGGAGGCCTGGTCCCCGTCTGGGGAGGAGGCGGACATGGATCATGTGTCTGAGCGTGATAACCCTGTGACGGGGACGCGCAGAGGAAGGGCTGGACGTGGGCGGTGCGGGGAGAGGACCGGTCTCTCTGGGTCAGGGACAGCGTGGTAACAGCGCTCGCGTTGGAGGCTTAGTGAATGGGAGTCCAGACGTGAACCCCTACCCGACATCTGACATTTAGGAAGTGAGAGCGTACGGTTGGAAACCAGGCCAGTGTGGGTCCCCAGGCTGCCTTCCAGCTGGGAGGAGGCAGGAGACGGAGCCCCCTGCACCCACGGCTCTCCTGGTCCCCAGGGTGCCGAGAGGGAAGGAGGAGGGCTAAGCGGGAAGGCGTCTGAAGGATGCTGGGAGGACCACGCAGACTCTGAGATGCTGCATCGTGGGTGACGGGGAAAGCAAGCCGGAGGCCGACAGGACGCCGCCTGCGCAAACGGCCGAGGGAGCACGTGCGACGGGTTTGGTCAGGGCACCGTGGACGCCGGGAACGCCCCAGAGAGCGGGGCCACAATAACCCGCACAGCGGCAACCGCGGGCCGTGGTGCAGAGTGGTCACTACTCTCTGGTGTGTCCTGAAGATGAACCGGCCATGGCTAGAGGTAGAGACGCACTGGCCCCACCCACAGGGCGAGCTTCGTGGAGCACCCACGGCCAGGAGGCGGGGTGCAGGGAGGTCCCACGGGCTGTCACTGGACTGCAGCTGCTTGTGTGCCTTCTCCCTCAGATACGGATTTGGGGGACCCTGTGGCCCTGCCCAGGAGGGATGGAGACAGTAGGATCTCCTGAGGCACATGAAAATTACTGACCGCAGCCCAGGACTCAAAGGAGAGACATAGCCGACACTTGAGAATTATAGATTAATTTAATTTCGTTTCAAAAGCTCCATTTGTGCGACCTTGGCCGTGACAGCCCTGGTAAACAGGTGATGGATGTGCTTTACAAAGTGCTCCGTCACTGTTTCCTTTAAATAACTTCCCGGCGGCGGGAAGCACTGGCTCTTGCCCGTTAATTGCTTGTCCAAGGAGCCAGGCAGAGAGATTTCACTGTGTGAGCAGCCGATGGTGATTGAAAATCAATCTGAAATTAGGGTAGGGTTTCCTACTCTGAAATCACCGCCTAAGGCAAGAAAGAAATGGGTTTGGAGTTGGAAGATTCCACTCTCAGGCCACTGGTTTGATGACATCATTTCTGTCCACACTGGAGTCCAAACAGACCCAGAACCAGTCCCTTCCGGCCCTGGGCAGCGAGGCTGCACACGCACCTCCTCGCCAGGACCACGTCGAGGTGCTGGGCTGAACCACGTGGCCCCCGAGAAACCCTCACATGGCATCTCCATGCCCCAGCGCGACCCAGGGTGTCGCCACCCTCTGCCCTCTCCACCTGCCGCCGGCCGCCTGGCTCCTCCCGCATCTCTCCTGCTGGCCCAGCACGAGGACTCACAGACACTGTGCATGGCGCGGGCCAGCTCCCTGCTGACGCCGGGGACCTGCGGCACCTCCTGGTGTCCTCACTGGGGGCACCAGCACACATCCGTCCCTCCTGGGATGAGGACTGGCGGCGATGGTGCAGTCACACCATCACCTCTGAACTAGTCCTACTTCCTGTCTCCTGTCATCAGCACTTACACCTGCCATCTCCTTGTCCCCAAGCGCAAATGTCACCACTGACCAGGCCCCCTGTTGCCATCCCTCCCAGACGGGGCTGCCTCCTGGTGCCCATCCCTCCCAGACGGGGCTGCCCCCTGGTGCCCATCCCTCCCGGATGGGGCTGCCCCCTGGTGCCGCCCAGATCTCAGTCTTCATCCAGCTCCAGGGTCCCAGGCTGGGTGATGCTCACAGAAGACACTGGGTCGGATGGAGTTGATCCCATTTACACTGGATTTTTCTCCAGGTCATGCAGGCTTGCACCCCAAACGTGACCCCAGAGCCCAGGAACAGTGGGGGACTGCCGGCAGGCCCTGTGCGAGCCTCCAAGTTACAGTCAAGCCCTAAGGATGACCCTTAACAATGGCCAACCCGCCTCCCAGCTCTTCTCCGTGAAGCCCCCTCAACCCCTAAGCACTCCGATCGGCTCTGCCCCTTCACAATCGGCTCTGCCCCTTCATCCCCCCTCTGCCCCTTCACAATTCCGACCACCACTTCCCATCGGGAATGTGCCTCCGCTCACTGTGCGTAGTCACACTATGGTCCAGCAACACCTGGAGGCGGGGAATACGGCAGAGGGAGAAGCACGTCATGGGTGTCCGCTGGTCATCGGGGAGCCTGTCCCTGGGATGGAGAAGACAGGAAGGATGGAAAGCAGGCACGCTGGCCACATGTCCAGCGAACTGCCCAGTATCAACGTACCAGTGGTGGCCAGGGGGGGTGCTGGGTGCTGGCCTTCCCAGTCCCCTCCTCCGTCTACACAATTAGGGGATTTTATTCCTTAGTGGGTCCCTCCTGGGTCTTGGGCTCTGTTCTCTGATCTCAGGGAGATCTTGTTGATGACGTGAAACTTGGGAATTCAAGTAGAAAGGGGACATAAAACCTTCATGAAAACACAGGCTTTGGATCCATTTCTGTCCATTTCAGGCATATTTTCCCGCTGAAGAATATAAGAAAACCCCTAACATTTTTTTAAACATTTTTTTGCTTTAAAAAAAGCCTTCCTCTCAGTCTCTGATGTGTCGCTGGGGGTGCTGGGGGGTCACCTGGGACGGCCAAGCAGAGCCACCAGCCCCAGGTGACCGGTGTGGGAAGGACGACCCTGTTAGCAATCATTTCAGCTGCCAGACTCTGTCCCTTTCTTCCCGCTCCTTTTTCTGTGGTCGTTTATCACTTCAGCCACGGCTGTCTCTGCCCCGGAAAGAACAGCCCACCTCCGGTTCGGGACACCACCACGAAGTGAGTGTTAAAGAGAAAGGACATCGAACACCGAGGAGGACGGGCGTTTAGGGATGGGGACTCCTCTTTCTCCTGATGATGCTTCACAGAGGCATGAGGGTTCCTCCTTCAAACCCCTCTCTGCTTTCACTTTGACAGCAGTGTTAACCGACCGCCCCTCCAGTTCCATTCGATGTAAACCATCCATATTTCAACTGCAGATCCCTGCGCCGGTTGTCGGTCACCGGAGCACTTTCAGAAACATGCACACAACACAGACTGTAAACATCTGCAAAGCGATGGTGCAATTAGGCCGAGGCTGCACGCGCGCGGCATTGGTGCGCGGCAGCCCACTCACGCGCCCTTGCGATGCCCTCCAGGGTCCGTCAGTGAGCAAGGCCGCTCCGAGCCCTCACCTGCCCGCTCACGTGCTGACGGTGCGCTAGAGAAGATGCCCAAGGACTGGCCGTGCCCAAAAGGAGTCAGGACTTTCAAAGCAGGATAACTTGAAGATCCATGCCCTGAAGGACATTCTGAAGAAGAGACTAGTATTTGGTTGAAATGGGGATGGGTGGGGCCGAACAGGACGGTAAGAGCAAAGGCAACCAGGTGGGCCTGAGCGTGAACAAGAGAGGGTGGAGGGGTGTCACCTGTGACAGGCAGGTCAGACTCGGGTAAGGGTACGCTGGTTTCGTGACAATGTAGTGCATTCCATGTTCAAAGGACCAGAGGTGCTGTAAGAACTGAGCCAGCTCTCAGCAAGTCAACATGGTTACAGATGCGTGCATAGGCCATCTCCTCTACCCATCCATCCTGGCTCTGCGGCAGTTCCTGTGCCGTGGCTGGGATGAACACTGCTGATTTCACTTCCTGTGGATTGACACCCACAGTGGGCTTGCTGGGGTCCATGGCTGCCTTCCTCACTCTCCCCACGGCTGGCAGCCAATGATTGCTCAGCATCTGCTGCTGGACTTTTCCTTTTCCCCACAAACTTATATTTTGTAGTATACTCTTGTCTTAATGAGTAAACTGCTATATTGGTATTAAACATCCATGATTGGTCTGGCTGGCATGGCTCAGTGGTTGAGCATTGACCTATGAACCTGGAGGTTATGGTTTGATTCCCAGTCAGGGCACCTGCCTGGGTTGAGGACTCAATCCCTAGAGTGGGGCATGTAGGAGGCAGCCGATCAATGATTTTCTCTCATCATTGGTGTTTCTCTCTCTCTCCTTCCTCTCTGAAATCAATAAAATATATTTTTAAACATCCAGGATGCTCTGTTGGGCCTTGAGCTGCTGACCGCCAGGCGCTGCTCTGCACACAGCCCACCCCTCTCCCCCGGCCTCCTGCTCCCCTGTTCCCTTCAGGCGCTTCCGGAAGAGTTTCCACACAGACCGTCTACATGACCACTTCGCACTGGTGAGGCCTTCCTCCCTGTGGGTTGTGGGAGGAAGCTGCGTGTAGTGGAAAGTCCAAGGTCAAAGTCCGAGTCCATGGGTAAGTTCCTGTGCCGGTTGTCTGAGTGAGTTCATTTCCTTGTACGTGACTCAGCCAATCACCATGCCTCACCATCACACGGATAGAATTATGTATTTTTTATAAATATAGTGTATTGGTAATTTCTTGATGAGTCCTGCCATCTTTGCGTTGTGAGACCATGCCACACAGCCCCACCCGAGCGCCTGCCGCTGGCCCTGCGCCAAGCAGGCGATGACGGCATTTCCCGTGGGACCGGCCGCCCCGGGAGGGTGGCGCTGCCTGCGGGCGCCGGGAGCCCGGCCTGCTGACCTTGCCCGTCCTTGCAGCTTCCCCCGGATCGTGTTTCAGGCGGCAGATGTCTCCTGTTTGGGGCAGGGGTGCCGCTGGCACGCTTAGCCTCACTTTTCTGTGCTTTGGGGACTTTCGAGGGTGAGGTGGAGGCTGCGCTCTCTACGGAGCGAATGCTGAACTGGAACCTCTCACAGAGTTTGGGGGGAATTTCAGATGCAGTGGGAGTAGGAAAGAGCACCGCGGAGGGCTGAGGCCAGTGCCTTCGGGACACAGGGAGACGCGAGGCCAGCCCGGGCCAGGCCAGATGCCGTCAGGGAGGTGCCTCTCCCGTGGGACCTGCCTGAGGCTCCCGGCCCCACAGCAATCAGTGCAGCCGGGGCCTCCACGTCCCCAGGAGCCGCCCGCGGTCACAGCTGAGGCTGGCCCTGTCGCTGTGCCGGCCTGTCCTTGGGCGGCCACCCCCCGAGCCCAGGGCAGCCAGAGGGCAGCAGCCGCAGGCTCCCTGCCTCAGCCTCGCTGTAGTCCTGTGATGCCATCGGAGAGAAGGACCATCGCTCTCTCCCAGCGCCACAGCCCTTCGGCGGGTGCTGCCCACAGCCCAGGGCGGACGGGGCACGCACAGAACAGCTCCAAAGGTGTGTGTGTCTGTGTGTCTGTGTGTGTGCATGCTGTGTGTACATGTCTGTGTGTCTGTGAATGTCCATATCTGTGTGCACACACGTGTAAGACAGATGAAAGGAGTGACCTGTTTGCACAGTTCTCTCCCTGCCCAGATGGTTCCCTCCTGAACCCACTGTGCTTAGCCTGACAGGAGTGGTTAGCGCCCCTCGGAGTGAGCACCCCTCCAGTGAGCACCCTCCAGTGAGCACCCTCCAGTGAGCACCCCTCCAGTGAGCACCCTCCAGTGGGCACCCTTCAGTGAGCACCCCTCTGAGTAAGCACCCCTCCAGTGAGCACCCCTCTGAGTGAACACCCCTCCAGTGAGCACCCTCCAGTGAGCACCCTCCAGTGAGCACCCTTCAGTGAGCACCCCTCCAGTGAGCACCCCTCCAGTGAGCACCCCTCTGAGTGACCTGCCTGGGGACCAGCATGGGAACCTGCTTGTGGATCTGCCTGCAGAGCCACCTGGGGACCAGCCATAGGGACCACCATGGGGACCTGCCCGGGGACCTGCGTGGGGACCTGCCCGGGGAGCACGCTCTGTTCCCTGCCTGGTAAAAGGAGGGAAGCAGCTATTAGGCTAATTGGAACTAAAAGCCTGTGGTAGTTATCTAGTCATTTAATTTTTAGTTGAATGTTAACTGCAGCGTCTGCTATGACCCACATCTGACTTGCGCGGGAGCCTGCCCCTACTCAGGGTTTGAGGGGGCCAGGTGCTGGGGGAGGGGCAGGGTGGCGCTCCTTTCCTCGGACCTTGCAGTCCAAGGTGAGGATGGCTTCCTTGGGAGGTGCTGACTCTCTGGGCCGCCCCTGAGGCTGCAGGTGTAAAGGCCGGTTCAGGAGGGAGCTCTGCCTCAGGCATTCCAAACCTCCGACGCCTCATCCTCCACAGAGAGGCCTGCGACCGCAGCTCACGGACGGCCTGGCACTCAGGACAAGGGGTCCGAGCAGGTGTCTCTTCCTATTTCCCCAAGTTTCCTTTATCGTAACCACAGCAAAGGCACCTGCACTTCCTGTCCTGCGCCCCAGGAACAAGGCTGACCTGGGGAGGTCGCCGTCAGAACGACCATGCACCTGACTCGGCTCTAAAGATAGGCCCAGGCCGAGGTCCTCACCATGCCCACCCCGGGGCAGGCCTGAGCCCGGCTCAGCCCGGAAAGGTTTGAGGTGTGGCCGACATAGAGCGCTTCCTGCCGAGCCACCGGGCCTGGACGGACACAGACCTCGCTCTGAGCCCCACAAGCATCCTCAGACACCCCGCCCCGCACGGGCGCCTTCCTGTACTTGAGTCCTGGATCTCGGAATCTCATGCCGGGGTCTCAGTCCACCAGAGAGCTGAAGGCTTCGTCTCCTGAGCCCGCCCACGTGGGCGGCGTGGCGCGGGCCCGGTCCTCCCTGGTGCCCCGAGCAGCAAGGCCCTCAGGAGCGGAGAGTGGAGCAGACGGCCGGGGGAAGAGGAGGTGCGTTTCCTGGTCGCGGGGCCAGGCGGCGGGTGTCCTCTGAGAGGCTGCCTGCTCTCCGGAGGCCTGTCCCGGGATGGAGTGCCGGTGGTCTGCGCCACAGCCTGCCGTGGCGTCCCTGGCCGGAGCCCCCTCGCTGTGACACCTTCTCTCTAGGAAACAATAAATACGAATTTATAAAAAGAGAAAAGAAAACCAGCGTCCCAGCTTCAACAGCCCGCATCCCCATGGAGCCTGCTTCACCGCTGCGGCCTGTCTGCAGCCTGCCCCCCGGGCAGCGCTCAGCCCCTGCCTGAGCTCTTCCCGCCGCGCCCAGATGGCAGGTGCTCGCTGTGATGGCAGCGAGCCGCGTCGACCGAGTGCCGCAGTGTGCTGGGCCTTTGCAAAATCAAGCAAGTTTTGTGACGTGCAACCAAGTGTCACCTGCATGTGCGCATGAGCATTCGTGGCCCTGTTTTGTTCTGGCCGAGCAGAGAGAGGGCAGAGGCGGGACTGCGTCGCGCAGGCTCAGCTGCCAGGCAGGTGAGCTGCAGAGGTGAGAGCCGGGACTCAGGCGTGGGGCTCACAGGTCCGGTGCCCAGGGCCTGTCCCAAGCCCAGAGTCCGCCCCCTGGAATGGAAGGCCTTTCCCCCCATGGGGGTGCAGCCTCGGGAGCAGCTCCCAGAGGGATGGTGGGGAGCATCCGGGACTCACCATGTCAGGGCAACATGCCTCTTACAGAGACACAACAAAAGGCATGTAATTTCTCTCAACAAAATCTCAAAAACTTTCCTTCTCTATGGTCTGCACAAAAAGAAGAGAATTCTCTAAGAGCCGCGGGAGGGGCTCCATCCTCCCTGCTGCCCCAGGGCTCGCCAGCATCCGGGGGAGGGGGGGTGAGGCGGGAGATGTCCCCACAGCACAGGACACTGGCCTGCGGCAGCTCCCGGAAGGAGCTTGGTTTGCAACCTGGAGAGGGCGGGCGGGAGGCGCAGAGCCCTGAGAACCGCACCTGTTTACTGGAGCTGCGTCCGCAGGACTGGGAGAGGGCCAGGGGTGCGGAGGGCGAGTTTATGATGGGCGTGCCCTACGTCAGACAGAGGGACCGTGTGCCCGGCTGGCAATGGTGTGAGGAGTGCCAGGGCACCTTCCCTAGGGCGGTGCGGGGCGGGGTGGGGGTTGTTTAGCCCGTCGGGCTGCATCCTCCGGGCACCGCCCTTCCTTCCTCAGGTCACACTCCACACCCCAGAGGGCGCTGGGCTCCTCCAGCCAGAGGAGAAGGCCTTTCTAGAGAACTAAGATGGCAGCATCACTCCCCGCCGGTGCCTGGAGGCAGCGAGAGAACTCTGCGGAGGAGAGAACCTTCCGCCTGGCAGTGGGTGTCGTCCCACGTGGCACTCGAATGCGGGCGTTTCCTTGGCTCCGGGCCGAGGGGCCTGTCTGTCCTCACCATGCCCGCGGCACTCTCCGCCGGAAGGCCTAGGCACGCCTAGCGGGCACGCGAAGAGACAAGGGGCATAGGAGCTGGGGTAGAGGAAAGAAGCCTGCCGTTGCTCATGGGTGCTGGAATGTGGGAAGTATAAAATCCAAGAGGACGCAGAGAGAGATGGTGAGAATTAGTAAGGACTGCAGGAGGCCCGGGCTGTGGGTACTGCCTAAAGTCAAGTGGGTATATTTCGCCACCACAAACAGGCCCACGCGTGTCCTCACCGGGCACTGAGGGTGGCTGTCTGCTCCGTGCTCCTCCCGCCACGGTCGTCCTCGGCCGGAGCAGAGACGGGCGGGTGCAGGGACGGGACAGGGCCTTTGGCAGTCTCCCCTCCTGGCGGGAAGTCCAGGGACCGTTCCCGAGTTCTGTGAGAGCAGCCCCTTGTCCACAGCGGCAGTGGTTCCATGGCACCTGCTCCCTGTCCTCCCTGTCGGGCCTCGATGCTCGGGCTCTCGGGCCCCATCTCAATGACCCCCTGCTCCTGGGTCCTTCTCCTGGCTCTTCTTTGGGAGAGAATCAACAAGACCACTTACAGTGCCATCAGGTCCTGTCACACGAGTCCCCTGAGGCCTCTGAGAAAACCATGAGGCATGACTATGAATTATAGAACCAGGAAACTGAGAGATGCAAATCAAAACAACAATGCGGTATCATCTCACACCTGTCAGAATGGCCAACATCAACAAATCAACAAACAATAAGTGTTGGCGAGGTTGCGGAGAAAAAGGAACCCTCGTGCACTGCTGGTGGGAATGCAGACTGGTGCAGCCACTGTGGAGAACAGTGTGGAATTTCCTCAAAAAACTGAAAATGGATCTCCCATTTGACCCAGTAATCCCACTCCTAGGAATATATCCCGAGAAACTAGAAACACCAATCAGAAAGGATATATGCACCCCTATGTTCACAGCAGCACAATCTACAATAGCTAAGATTTGGAAACAGCCTAGGTGCCCATTAGTAGATGATTGGATCCAAAAACTATGGAACATCTACACAATGGAATACTATGCTGCCATAAGAAAGAAGTAATTCTCATCATTTGCAGCAACCTGGATAGAACTAGAGAACATCATGCTGAGTGAAATAAGCCAATCAATGAAAGAGAAATACCACATGGCCTCACTCATTTGTGGATGATAAAGAACATTATAAACTGATGAACCAAAAGATAGATATAAAGACAGTAAAGCAACAAGCAGACTGTCAAATTACAGCGGGGAGGGGAGGGAGAGCTGGGGGAGATAACAGATCAACCGAAGGACTTGTATACATGCATATAAGTACAACCAATGGACACAAAACTCTGGGGAGGGAGGGTATGTATGGGAGGGGGGAGGGACAATGTTAAAATATGTACACAGATAATAATTTAATAAAAAAAAAAAAAAAGAACCAGGAAACCGGGGTGGAGGAAGTGTTTGTGGATCAGAAAACTGCATATGGCAGATATCGATTCACCAAAATGGATCTGTATATTAAGTGCAATCCTAAGCACGGCCTGACACTTTTTTTTTTAGAAATTTGCGAAGCAGATTCTAAAATTTTATGAAAATTCAAAGAGCAGAGAGTAGCTAAGGCGTCTGAGGAAGAACAGGCGGAAGGCTGCACTGCTGGTAGCAGCTTTGTACAGTGATGCTGCTTCCATGTCGTGTTGGTGAACCATGAACAAATCGAAGACGAGAACAGAATCTGCAGCCAGACAGACGCTGAATCCACAGCACGATGGAGGAGGGAGGAGAAGGTCCTTTTTGATAGAAATTAAGACCTCTTTGGGCTGTTCCTGAACAGCATACATGACCACAGTGAGGACTCAAACACCACGTCCAGGGAGCGAACAGGAGGCAGGGCCTGGGTCTGCTGATGGGCACCCGCAGGGCAGACGGGCAACCCTATGCCCACATTGAATTTCTGAGCAGCAGAGGTGCCAAGGGCGATGCCACAGTGGGAACCGAGGACAGGACTCAGCCAACCGTCTAGGGCGGAGCTCACAGCCGGAGCACCTGCCACAGATCTGTGTGGGCCCAGGTGACACCCTCAGTCCTCACCTGATGGAGGTGGAGCCCGCAGAGCACCGGGTGGGTGGCTGCTCCCCGTGGAAGGTGCGCAGACACGCGGGGGAGGAGCGACCCTGCAGGGAGTGCGGTGCTGAGGCGTCCGCACCGCGGGCAGGCCGGGGCACGAGGCTGGGGGCACCTTTGTGAGTTGGTGAATGTGTGCCCCTGTGAGTGCCCCGGAAACCGGGCTAATACTGAATGTCACTGTCCCTGGGAAGTGCTGTTAGGATGCCTGTAGATATCATATCGCATGTTAACAAACAGACAGGCTTCTGCCCACGGAGCCAGCCCCTCCCCGGGAGACACATGCGCGGAAGCAGCCTCTGACCTCAGCGCCGTCCCGGCCGCCATGGGCATGCCTGTCCCCATGCTTTGGCTTTGGATCCGGCACTGCCGTGGATGCCTTCTCCTGTGAGTAGGGGTGACTGTGACCGTGACTCAGGGCTTGCCTGGACAGAAGTCAGACAGACAGACCCACAGGGGAAGCTCCACCCCGTCTTTGAGAGCAGGCGCCCCGCGCCCGGACCGCCTGCCTGGGGGCACCGGGGGCCGGTGACCGGAGAACAGGGAGACCGCCTGTCGCACGTCTGGCTCGAAGCTCTCCTGCTGCAGCCACACCCAGGAGGCGTGCCAGAGGCCACCGGGGTCCCAGCCGGCGTGCAGAGGGCACGGAGCCACATGACGCTGCAGAGGCCAGCACAGGCCTGTGACGGGCACTGGGCACCGGGAAGGCTCCCTGATGCCTCTAAAATCCAATTGCAAACTTGTAAATCAAATCACAGGCTTGAGATAAGCTCGGGGGGGAGGCCGCGGAGCTGAAACCGAAGACAGGCGCCGCGGCGGGACGGGTCTAACCTGGGAGGCTGCCCGGCTGAGCTCATCGGCTTTGGCGGCGCCACTTCCTCCCGGCGAAAGCTCCGTGGACATCGGTTATTTGAAACAGTGTCGCCTCGTGTGACCTGCACGCTGATCTTTGTAAAAACCGCCATGGTGCGCGGTTCCAGCCTCACTGCTTTCCCACGGGCCGTGGCCAGGGGGCGTCACACACAACACAGCACAACACATGACACTGGTCGGTTCAACCCATCGCTCCCACGCTGGCTCCGTCCCTGCTCACCAGAACCTGAAGGGCACTGAGCAGAAACCACACACGCCAGCAGCACACCGGTGGTCTGTCTGCAGAGCACAGCGATGGCCGTGTGTGTCACACGTGTGCTTGGCTGAAGGGAGCTGCTCGCAGCCATCGAGGGCGGAGTTGCTCAGGGGCGTCCAGCACGGCCCACATGTCCTCACCTTCACCCCCGGCCCACGGGTCTGGATGGGCCTAGGGCTTCCAGGACCCTCTGTGTCACCACAGGCAGGACCCGGCCTGGGACCCCCCTCATTTCTCTATCTCACTGTCCTTGTCCCAGAGCCACGCCCGGCCAAGCCAGAGCCGGAGCCCAGTCCGCAGTGGCCAGCAGCCTGGGCGCCAGCCGTGTCTGGGCCCGGATGTGAAGCGGCCCTGCGGCTCTGCTCGGTACCGCCCGATCGGTTGGGCGGCCCTGCTGTCCCGCTCTGAGCTCTATTCTGTCTGCCCTCCTGCGGGGCCCGCTCCCCAGTGCGAACAGATCATTTCCATTAATGCAGAGTGTTTTGCCGGGAGTGTCGTACGGCTTGTCTTGCTCTCCAAGGGGTGGCAGAGCGTGGGCCTGGCCTGATTTCCCCGCTGTACCCTCATCTCCGCCCAGCCGGGCGCCCAGCGGGGGCTCGACGAGGCTTTGTTGATTAGGGAGCTTGAGTGGGAGAGCAGCCCTCTCCCGGGAGCCCTGTCTTCAAGTGGCCCAATTAGCTTGTCTGCCGCGCATCAGGCTGATGGGCTATTGTGAGCTCCGTCTACAATCAGCGCGGCCTCATCACCCAGCGGCCCGCCCGCCCGGCGGCCTCCGAGAGCTGCAAGCCGGGAAGGCGGCCGTGCCAGCCCAGGAAGCACTGGCCAGAGCTTTATCAACCAGAACCAAAAGAGACCCTCAGCACCAACATTGTACCAAACAGGAGGCGCTGCCTCGTTTGGAAATGAGCTGAGGACTGTCTCGGCTCTGCAGTGCGGGCTGCGTCTGCGGGGAGGGAACGGTGGGCTCCCAGATGGGCAGGCTGAGGGAGCTCTCGCCCGCCTCCCCCTCCGCGGGGGTCTGCAGCGCCATCAGTAACGAGTCTTCAGAGGCCGAGCTCCCTGCTACTTAGATTCTGGACAAGGCAACGCTAGAGACATTATTTCTGGATTTTAAGATGAATGAGAAGGTTCAGGGGAATTTCCCAGCGTTCCCTCACTCTCAGAGTTGTGACTGTTTTGCAGTTTCTCTCTGTAAAGCTCGGCTTTTGGTCACACGTGTTATCAGCCACTGTGACAGGCACGGAAGTAGTCAGCTTTTTGGCAACTTTAAATGTACTGATTCCCTGATTCTCTGATGAACAAAAAAGAATGTGCCAACTACTGTTTCCTATTTTCCAGTGTGGGAACTTCAGGCTTCTTTATGTAAATGTGCTCAGAAGTATTTGCATAATACGATTTTTAAATGAGCAAACTAACATTAAACATGAATCGATTCGGTGGATCTGTGGTTCTCAACCCCGGTCCTGGGTCAGGGTGACGCAGACACCAGGCTGAGATTTTGTTCTGCTTTCCAATTTGAAGCAGGTGGGAGGGGTCCCAGCACCCACACGTATGACATTGAGGGAGATTGCAGCCAGAGGGAAACCCCCAGGCTGTGGTGAAGAGAGAAAAACTGGGCTTCTTGATTAAATATTCATTAAACGAGAAGTCTATGCTTCGTGTCAACAGGAGGGAAGGAACCCCACATTTCTTAGTGGGGTGGCCTCCCCCAGGAGGAGAGTGCCCAGCCAGTGTCACCTACCTGCCTGGGACTTGGCTCGCTGTTCAGACGGGCCACGTGCGCTCCCGGCCGGCCTGGCAGGCTCCCTCCCTGGTGCTGGAGGTGCAATTCTAAACCTACAGCAGCGCACCCACACACCTCTCCTCTCCTGTGGCGTTAGCAGTGGACACATTCCTCATAAAAAGCCCCAGAGCAGAGCACCTCGTGGCTGGCTCGACGTTGGTACCGGGCCACGGGCCACGGTTTCAGGGCAGGTAACATCTCGGGGCACCTCTGGGAGGAGGCGGCCCAAAGCTCCATATCATAACATCAAAGCTGCAGAGACAAAACAGCCCTTCTGTTGGCATCACACACAAATGTTACACGGTATGACATTCTGAGGACCCTCTGTTTATCGGGGAAACCACAGGTGGCACCTCACACACAGGGGCCTCGCTGCGGGGGATGGAAGCTGGGTAGCTTCCATAGACCAAGCAATTCCGCGGTGATGGGCCAGGAGTTGCTCAGCCCTTTACAGGGTACACAGCATTTACGAATCCTGGATTTATGTGGTGAATCTACGCCATTTGGGCACAGCTGCAAATACATTGTTAAAGGGAAGATTTTTATTCTAGGAGACAAATTCACTTACCACAAATTTTACTTTTCTGAAGGCCTGGCACTTAAGGGAGAAACTTGGTGTCAGCCTGCCTGGTGCACGGAGCTCTGCACCGCTGGCTAGCTGACTCCACGCTGGAGTTCTTCCCTGCGAGCCCAGGAGGCGCCACCCTGCGGGACACGGCTGGCACGGAGACCTGGCAGTGAAGGCGGGTCCAATCCTGGAAGAAGCCAGGTGCCTCCGTGGGCACAAACGGCCTCACCAAAAAGGACTCATTCTTGTGAGAGGAATGTCCTCTCCCCCTGAAATTTCAACAAGTTAATCAGCTATGATTCAACAGAGAGGTCCCTGCTCAACAGAAACGCATGCCTGAGAGGCCCACATTGAAACATCTACAGGTGGGCCAGCAGGAATGAGTGGGAGACAAGGAGGGAGAGAAGCATGGCAGCGGCAGACAGGCTTGCAGCTGGTAGCCTGAGGCGGGGCCGGAGAGGGGAGCAAGCTGGGGGTAACAGGCACTTACTTCGCCGGAAGGAGAGCTGGGAGAAGCAGGCAGGGTGGTGGGGGAGCGGCCCGGCAGGTGAGCAGAGAGGGAGCAAACAGTGTCTGCTCAGCAGGCCTGGCAGGGCGCGGGGTCCTGCTGTGAGCTCTCCGCTGCTGGCTGCGGTGATGCTTCCCACAAAGGAACGGAACCACAGAGCCCCGCCGCCGCTTGGACTCCCAAAACTCAACTCTCATTGCTCCTGGAGTCGGGTCTGGAGCAAATTATCTGTAAATCAAGCGCGGTTGCAGTAGAACCACTGTTTCCCTCTGTGACTGATCCCCAGGAGGGGTGCTTGGGGCAGAACCCCACAGGGGTCAGGGTTCGCCATTAAGGTGAAGGCAAAAGAACCCCAGCCCAGCCCCCAAGCAGCAAGGTTGTACTGTCTTTCAGAAACTGTGGAGTTCCAGATCAGGAGATGAGAAAGGTAAAAAGACCTACCGATTCAGCACCATCTACTGGAAAACAGTAGAAAGACCTCTTCAGAGATAAGTACATAAGCAAAGGGGGGCAGCAAATACCATGAATAATCACAGTAACAAGGATGACCAGAAAGACAATGAAAAATCCCCAGAAAGCAAGCTGGAAAACATGAAAATATGTCCCGTAAATGACAGAGGTTTCAATATTGCAGTTCTGAAAATATTCAATGAGATGTGAGAAAATACAGACAGGAAATTCAATGCACTCAGAAGCAAATCAATGAACAAAATGAGTATTTTACCAATGAGACTAAAACCTTTAAAAAAAAGAACCAATCAGAAATCTTGGAGCTGAAGCATACAATTAAGTAGATTAAAAGTAAACTGCTGAGCATAGAAAACAGAGCCAACCAGATGGAGAAAATAATTAGTGATATCGAATATAAAATATGGAAATCAAGAAAAGATGCAGAGGGAAGAACAGAGGGACCTGAGTCTAAAGAAAAAGAAGAATCTCTACAAGAACTAATTAACTTCATCAGAAAAAGCAACATTGGAATTATAGGGATTCTCAGAGGAGGGAGAGAGGGAGCAGGGAATGGAGAGTCTATTCAAACAAATGGTGGATGAGACCTTCCCAAACCTATGGAAGAACTAGATCCTCAAATCCAAAAAGCAAACAGAACACCTAATTAGCACAATCCAAAGAGTCCCTCTCCAAGGCACTTGGTATTCAAGCTGTCAAAAATTAATGACAAAGAAGAAATTCTCTAAGGAGCCAGAAAAGAGAAGGAAGTGACCTACAAAGGAAAACCCATCAGAATTTCATCCTTCTCAGCAGAAACTCTATAAGCCAGAAGAGAGTGGACTAAATATTCAAACATCTGAAAGACAGAGATTACCAGCTATAAGTAATATATCCAGAAAAAGTATCCTTTAAATATGAAGAGAAATAAAGACATTCCCAGACATACAGAAGCTGAGGGATTTTATCACCAGAAAACCTCGATTGCTGGAAATACTCAAGAGAGTTATTCTACCTGAAACATAGAACATAAAGTCATAATAGTAAAAGTAAGATCACCAAAAGAATTTACAGCATAAACATGAATAATTTGTGACAACAAAAACATAAAAGGGGAGGGGGAAAGGTCTGAATTGGCAAAGGAGGATAAAGATCAGATGCATTCACAAGAGAACAACTATGGTATGTATGCAACTTTATTTTTCATAAACCTGATGATAACCACACACAAAAATCCCCAAACCAAGAGATATAGCTTTAAAAAAAAGGAGGTAAGAAGTATGGAATACCACCAAACAAAAACGACAGAAACAAAGGAAAGAACCAATGGAGGCACAGAGCTACCAGAGAACAAAGATAAAATGGCTGTAAGATGTCCTCGGATATCTTCCCTGAATGAAAATGGTCTGAATTTACCAATAAAGTGGCCCAGAGTAGCAGAGTGGATCAAAAAACAAAACCCAATCATATGCTGCCTGCAAGAGACACGTCTAAGCTGCAAAGAAAAAGATAGATGCAAAGTAAAAGGGTGGAAAATGATTCTCCAAGCAAATAACACCCACAGAAAAGCACATACAGCCATATTTATATCTGACAAAATGGATTTCAAGATAACAAAGATAAGAGACAAAGATGGATACTTTATAATGATAAAGGGAACTACATCAAGAAAACATAACACTTCTTAATATATATGCAGCCAACCAGGGCGCACCAACATATATAAAACAACTACTCACAGAGCTAACGGGGGAAACAGATCAAAACACAATCATAGTTGGAGACCTTAATACTCCATTGACAGCTCTAGACAGATCAGCCAAACAAAGTCAATAAAAAAATATCGGCCTTAAATGAAACACTGACCAAATGAACGTAATTGTCATTTTCAGAACCTTTCATTCCAGAACATCAGATCATACATCCTCACCAGTGCACATGGAACATTCTTAAGAATAGAACATATGTTGGGTCACAAAACTAGCATCAACAAATTCAAGAAGATTGAAATTATACCAAGCATATCCTCTGACTACAATGCCTTGAAAGTAGAAATCAACTGCCAAAAGGAAGTAAAGAAACCCACACATACGTGGAGATTAAACAACATACTACTAAGAATGATTCGTGAACCCTGTCTGGTGTTGCTCATTGGTTAGAGTGTCATGTGCACTGAAGAGTCCTGGGTTCAAGTCCTGATCAAGGGCACATAGCTGAGTTGCAAGTTCAATCCCCAGTCCTTGGGGTGTGTGCTCGGGACAACCATTCAATTATTGTCGTTATTATAGCTTTAATTCTTTGGCTGGGGGAGAGATAAACTTAAATGTATTGAAATGCACTAATCTCAGTTGAACAATTTTAACAAGTAGATACACCTGTGAAACCCACACCCTGTTGTGATATTGCTTTCTCACCTCCTCAGAGCATGGCTCCCGTTCCTCCCCGGAATGCCTTCTCCCTGAAACACTCGCTGTTGGGACATATTTCACCTTGAGTGGTTCAGCCCACACATGAACATCATGCAGATGGAGCCAGGAACGAGTGTGGGCGGCCTGGCCTCTCTTCTCAGCATAATGTCTGTAATGGTCCCACCCTGTGGGCTCTGCCCAGTTCACCCCTTTCCACTGGCCACAGCTTCCGTCATGTGAATGGACCATGTTGAGTTTGGTCATATCAGTCATTCCCAGTTTCAATTGTGACTAAAGGGACTGCAAACACTAGGATGCAAGCCCTTCTGATGGAGGCTGTCTTTGTGCTGTTGTTTCATTTGTTTTATATTTTCCTATTTACAAACATGAGCACAGTCATTGAATCAAAAGAGAGTGTGTGTTTAATTTTATAAGAAACAGCCATTTTTCCAAAGTGTTGGCACCACTTCCCATGACAGCCAGCGATGTGCCAGGATTCCTGCAGCCTCTCTCAGCCTCAGTCCCCATGAGTGGGCAGCAGCAGCGGAGGGGGGCGGGGAGGAGAAGGAGGGGAGACAGTAGTGTCCGTCTCTCTGATGACCTGCGTGAGAACTCCTGCTCCTTCAGCCATGTGCATGCTTTCCTTGGCCAAGTGACTGTTCAAATCATTTGCCTATTTTTTTTTAATCCTCACCCAAGAGTGCAAAACAATTGATTTTAGAGAAGAGGGAGGAGGAGAGAGAGAAGACAGAGAGACACAGAGAGAGATTAGTTGCCCCTCACTTGCTCTCTGACAGGGGATCAAACCGGCAAGCTAGCTATGTGCCCTGACTGGGAATCAAACCCATGACCCTTCCATCCACGGGACAAAGCTCCAACCAGCTGAGCCACCTGGCTGGGGCCAGTTGCCCGTTTTTAAAAATCAGCAGTTGTCTTTTTGGTATTTGAGTGTAGGTAGTATATTTGTGGTACAAGTCCACTGTCACCCATATGAATTGAGAACATTTTTCCCAGTCTGGGTTTGTTCGTTCTCTCTTCTTTTAACTGTATTTTTAAGGAACAGAAAGGTTTTTATTAAATCTAATCTAATTTTTCTCTTGTGAATATTGCTTTTGTGTCCTGTCCAAAAAAACTTTGCCTACTCTTGTTTGTAGGCATATTCCCCAATGTTTTATTTTAAACACTTTATAGTGCTGTGGTTTTTTTACTTTTATGACTATGATCCATTTCAAATTAATTTTTGTTTATGTTGTGAGGTAGGTCATGTCTCCTTTTTTTCCTAAGTTATCTCAGTAATATTTGTTGAAAAGACTAATTTTTGCCATTGAACGTCTTAGATGCCTTGGTTAAAATCAATTGACCACATAATCTGGGGTCTAGAATCACGCCTTCTCTGCTATCCTTACACATTTCTGTGTACTTTCTATCAAGTCACGAAATCAAGAAAGCGGTAGTCTATGTTCTTGTTTTTTCATGTTGTGTTAGAAACATATGTTTCTGAATTTTTATGGATGAAAATGTAGAGCAAGTTAGAAATGACTGAGATTTGAACACTATTGAGCCCCCACTCATTCCTGGCCTCGGCCTGCATTTCTTCATTTACTTACTGGTAGGTGTTCCTCCTGTTCTCTCAGCAAATTGTATAGTGCATACATGTCACATGTCTTTTGTTAACCTCGTTTCTAAGTATTTTATGCTTTTCTAATGCTAGTACACATGAATTTTTATTTTATTTTTCCAATTGCTGGCTGCTAATAGATAGAAATTCCATTTTTGTTTTTAATGTATAGCTCTATCTAGAGACACTATTAAATGCAGGTATTTGTCCTAATAAGCTGTTCCTGTTGTTGTCAATAACTTAGAATTTTCTGTGTCAGGAATCATAGTGTGTGTTAGTGGGGCAGTTTCACGCACTCATTTCTAATCTATATGCATTTATTTCTTTTCTTATCTTTTCTTACTTATTGATTTGAGAGAGAGACAGAGAGAGAGATGTGTTGTTCCACTTATTTTCTGCATTCATTGCTTGGTTCTTGTATGTGTCCTGACCAGGGATCAAACTCACAACCCTGGTATAGTGGGATGGTGCTCTGACCCCAGACCAGCCTGGCCAGGCCTTTTCCTTATCTTCCTACACTGGTTGCGCTTCCAGGACCCCTTGGCTGGGAGTGATGAGAGCGGCATCTATGCGTGTCCATGTCAGAGGGACAGCCTCCTGTCTTTCAACGCCAAGTGTGAGGTTTCACTAAGGCTTTTGTAGATGTCTTTTTATCAGACGAGGAGTTCCCACTTATCACTAGTTGCCTGAGAAAAGTTTTTGTCTTGAGTAGGTTTTAATTTTTATCTAGTGCTTCTCCTGCACCTGTTGAAGTGACTATTCCCCTTTCTTCTTTTTCAGTTGCTATATTGCTTTTCAAACATCAACCAACTTCACATTCCTGGGAGGAAGCCCACGTGGTCACGATGTGTCCCTCTGGATGTGGCTGGTTCGCTGCGGACATTGTGTTGAAGATCCCAGCATCTACGTTCTTGGGAGATCTTCGTGGATGACCTTCTTTCCCCGTGGCCCCTTTGTTAGCTTTTGGTGCTACAATTATGCTTCCCTCACAAAATGAGTTGGACATTTTTCTTTCTCTATTTTCTAAAAGCATATCTTAGGGTTAGTAATGCTTCTTCAGTGTTTGAAAAACTTTACCAGCAAAACCATCTGGACCTAGGGTTCTTTTGTAGGAAATTATTTTGATAGAAGTTTTAGGTTCTTTGATAGATATAAACCTATTCAGATTTTGTCTTTCATCTTGTGTCACATTTTGATGTTTTATTTTCTGAGAAATTTGTCCATTTCAATGTCATTTATTGATGAGTTGTCAATAGATTCACCAAATTTATTGGCATAAAGTTATTTATAAAATTTCTTTATTATACTTTTGACATCTATATGATGTGAATTATACCCCCTCTTTCATTACTGATATTATTAATTTATGTTCTCTTATCTTTTTTCTGGATTATTCTTGCTAGGGAGTTATGAATTTTATTAATATTTCCAGAAGACCTAGTTGGGCATTATTATATTCTCAATCATTTTTGTCTGTTCCTGTTTCATTTATTTCTGTCTTTATCTCCATCGTTTCCTTCCTTCTAGTTACTTTGGGTTTAATGCAGTTGCTTTTTTCTAGTTTCTTAAAGTGGAAAATTAGATCACTGATTTAAATCACTTCCTTTCTAAAATAAGCATTTTGGAGTTATAAATTTCCCTGTAAGCACTGCTTTAACTACATTCCATAAAATGTGATATGTAGTATTTTCATTTTCATTCTGTTTGAATTATTTCTCTTTTCCATTGTGATTTCTCCTTTGATGTATGGGGTTTTTTAAAGTTCATCATTTAACATAAAAATATTTGGGGCTTTTCTAGAGCTCTTATTCTTATTGATTTCAAATGCAATTCCATTGTGGCCATATGACACACTCTGTAATATTTCAATCTTTTGAAATTGATTAAGTGTTGTTTTATGGCCCAGAATGTGAATTATCATGATAAGCATTCCACGGACACTTGGGAATAATGTGGGTTCTGCCGTGTGTGTTGGGTGGAGTCTCCATAAATGTGAATTAAATCATTTAGATCCTATAACATAGATTTATCATTTAAATGCGTAGATTTATAAATATATAGATTTTTAATCATAATTTATCATCTAGATTCTATATCTTTACTGATTTTTTTTGTCCGGTTGTTTTATAGATTATTTGAGAACAGGATTTTACAATGGCTGCATATTTATCTCTCTGCTCATCATTTTCGTTGGATGCTTTTGGGATTGCTGTTACAACTTGTACAAACTTTCAAGTATTATGTCTGGCAGACGTAGCCACTCCATTATTATGAAATCTCTCTCTCTCACATGCTTTGCCTCCAAATCTATTTTGTCGAGTGTCACGGTGGGTGCTCCAGTGTGCAGTGCTCATTGTTTGCAGGACACGTGCGCATATTTTGGGAGTCGTCTATATTCCTTGTGTGTCTATGTCAAGGTCAGAGTTATACTGTACCATATACACAGTAAGAAAAAATATCCTATATAATAAAAGCCTAGATGGTATCATGCCCTCATACAACATCATCACAAGATGGTTGCCACAAAATGGCCGGCAGGGGAGGACAGTTAGGGGTGACCAGGTCAACAGGGGAGGGCAGTTGGGGCAAACAAAACTGCAGGGGAGGGCAGTTGGGGGCAACCAGGGCTGCAGGTGAGGGCAGTTAAGGGCGATCAGCCTGGCAGGGGAGGGCAGTTGGGGGGCATCAGGCTGGCTGGGGAGCAGTTAGGTGTCAATCAGGCCAGCAGGGGAGCAGTTAGGGGGCAATCAGGCTGGCAGGCAGAAGCAGTTAGGGGCAATCAGACAGGCAGGCAGGCAAGCGGTTAGGAACCAGCAGTCCTAGATTGTGAAAGGGGTATCTGACTGCTGGTTTAGGCTTGATCTAACAAGCAGTTGGACATCTCCAAAGGGGTCCCAGATTGGAGAGGGTGTAGGCTGTGCTAAAGGATACTTTGTGATGCTTGAATTCTGTGCACTGGGCCTCTAATATACATTTCCTTGACTGGAATCGAACCTGGGACCACCCCCCGCCCCAGTCCACAGGCTGAAGCTCTATCCACTGAGCCAAACCAGTTAGTGCTGCATCTATCTTTTTAAAAGAAAATATTTGTATTGATTTTTTAAAGAGATAGGAAGAGGGAGGGAGAGAGAATATCTATGTGAGAGCACAACATCGATTGGCTGCCTCCTGCACACCTCCACTGGGTATCCAACCTGCAACCCAACCCTGTGCCCTGACTGGGAATCGAACCAGCAACTCTTCAGTGCCTAGGTCAATGCCCAGCCAACTGAGCCACACTCACCAGGGCTAAAGTGCATCTCTTAATTCAACATATATTGATCTTGCTCTTTTATCCAGCCTGACAGTCTCTGTCTTTTCATTAGTGTCCTAGTTCATTTCTATTTCTTCCAGTTGTTCATAGGTTACATTTAGGTCTACCACTTTACCGTTTGTTTTCTGTTTGTCTCGCCTGCTTTTGTGTCTCAGTTTCTCCTTTCTTATCTTCTTCTAGGTCACTGATCAGCAAACTCATTAGTCAACAGAGCCAAATATAATAGTACAATGATTGAAATTTGAGAGCCAAATTTTTTAAACTTAAACTTCTTCTAATGCCACTTCTTCAAAATAGACTCACCCAGGCCATGGTATTTTGTGGAAGAGCCACATTCAAGGGACCAAAGAGCTGCATGTGGCTCGCGAGCTGCAATTTGCCAACCAAGGTTCTAAGTTAATCAAAGATTTTTTTTTTTGCATCCTATTTTAATCCTTGTAATTTTTTTTTAGCTATATTCTTTGAATTTGGGGGGTTACTCTAGAAATTACAATGTACATCTATAATTTATTACAATCTATATGTGTTTAATATTGTGTTCTTCCATGTAAAGTATAGGACTCTTAAAACACTAGAGCTCCATCCCCCATGTGAAACTGACAGCCTCCAGTCTCATGGATATAGAATTCTAAGTTGACAGACTTCTTTATGGCCTCACCTTTAAAATATCATCCCATTGTCATCTGGTCTCTGTTGTTCCTGGTGAGAAGTCTGCTGTCATTTGTGTACAGTCGTACACCACATAATAGCTGTTCCAGTCAGTCTCGGGCCACATACAACAGTGAGCCTGTAAGACACAATGGAGCTGTAAGCTTCTGATCACCTGGTTATATCATAGTCATTGTGATGTCATAGCCACTGTAACATCATAGTGCAAAGATGACCAACATCAATGAGACTGCAGTTAGATGGCAAACCACTTAAACCAGGTGTGCATGAGGGTGACGTTGAGGAGCTTCTGGAGGTGGGTCCTAGAAAGGGACAAATGAGAAGTTCTTGGAACTGGGACAGGAATGGGAGCTGAAGACGAGATGAGAGGAAGGAAACTGCAGGAGAAGGAGAAGGAGAAGGAGAAGAGCCCGGGGGTGCACTGTGAAGGTTCAGCAGACGCTTTTGCAAACCTTGACGGGCTCCTTACAAAGTCTGAAAACATGGACCCCAACACCAAAAGGTTTTCGCTGGTAGAGAGGCACGTTCAGGGTGTACTAGCTGCTTGTAAGCAAATCTATGATGAAAAAAGAAGCCAAGATAACCTCCACGGACACATCCATAGCAAGGCGTGACCCTTCTCATGAAGGGCCTCGGGCAGACTTCTGGGGTGCTATGTGTCACCCTCAGAATGAGGAGGGTACTTGTCACACTGCCCAGCTAACAGGGAGCCCTGCGCCACCACCATGGGGGCACACAGGACCCGGCCCGTTCCACCTAAGCTGGACAGAACGAGTGCTTCTCCTTGGGCGTGTCTGTAATTCCGTCCCAGTGTTGTGAAGGAATTTGTACCACCGATGTCCAGGCAGAATAAGACCAGGTGACTCGCACAGAGGCCTGATGACCAGGTCACCCAAATTGGCCTTTTTTGCCCCTGAATCCACCCTTCAAGTTAAAAGCTATTTCCCTTTGAATTGCAATTTGCCTAAAACTGCTAACACTTTGAACTGGTTTTTGTCACTAATGTTAGGAACAACTGTCCCCCAGTCACGAATGCACTTTCTCCCCATCCCAGGCTGCAGCCACCTGGCCCCCCTGGGGCCCAGCAGCTGGGATGACCTGACCTAGGACGGCTTGGTGCATACTGTCTGTCCGGGGCCCTGCCGGCCTGGTCCTGCTGCTTGTGCTGAGAGACAGCTGCTCATGTCCCTGTTCTTAACACGCTAAGTGCCCAGTCGGCCACCGGTGACTGACACTTTACCTTCCGTCTGGAAGACAAAGCAGGCTGGCCACTTAACGAGTTAAGGCTGAGTCCCAGTCAGGAGCCCCGGTCCTGATATTGGGGTACTCACTCATCCTGTTATGCCCCTCTCACTAGCCTGCCCTCGTGAGCCCGGTCACACTGTCCTAAAGATCTCTCTCCCAGGCACTCCCCCACGTGACTGTCCTCCTGTGTGGGGCTGCCCTCCCCAACGCTGCTGCTCTGCAGCCACTCCAGCGACCCCCAATACTGGTTTTCCTGGGTTTCAGGCAACCCAGTACATCTGTTCTCAGCGCAGCTCCTGGATGACTCCGGTATAAACGTCCCAGCAGGACTGAGGACTCCTGCAGAGGCAGAGAGGGTTTGAGGGTTACTGTAGGGGTGTGTGTGTGTGTGAGAGAGAGAGGGAGAGAGCGCTCGTCCAGTGCTGCCCCAAGACTAGGACATTCCCATGATTCTCCTGGCGGACACTGAGGAGAAACTCAGGTCTGTGCAAAGACGGCACCAGTGGCCCCAGCCACAGCCAGGCTGACGTGCACAGCGAGATGGACACGAGTGCCCAGGCCCTGCCGCCTGTCACTAAAGCCCTAGCGTCCTAGGCTCTCAGGGGAAAGGACCAAAATATAGTTGATGTTCAAGAAACTCTCTGTTTGTGATTCTTATTTGTTTCTCTTTGAAAAGAGAGACGCCAGGAGGCATTGCACTGGGTTCAGCCGTAGGCCCATTCGTGGTTCTGATTGGCCTCCCTACCTGTTCTCACCTTCCCGGCCCAGTTCGCCCGACGTCCAACAACACCCCTCACTGCCGCCCCCCTGCACACTGACGGCTGGCCACGCGCAGGGCAGGTGCACACCCAGGGGCAGGCTTGCTGGAGACCTGATTGTAAACAACCATTTCCCAAGCCAGGACTCAAGGCTTCGAGCGCCACGTCTCTTCGCTCGCCTGAAGGCCCGTCACCCTCCTGGCCCACGCGCCCGTAGCTGTCGCAGTCACAGGGTGTGGTGGACTGGACTGCAGACTCCTCAAGGCCCTGCCCTTCCTCTGCTGGGATCTCCCCACACCAGGAGCTGTCAGCCACGTGCGCGGGGGGAGGGGTGGCCTTAACCCCACAATCCTATGGGTCTTAATTCAATGTGGGGACCCTAAAGATTCCTGCCCAGCTGCCCACAAGATGCATGAGGAATTCTTGGTGTAATGATGGAGGCAGCCCTGACCAGTTTGGCTCAGTGGATAGTGTCGGGCCCCACAGACTGAAGGGTCCTGGGCTCAATTCTGGTCAAGGGCATGTACCTTGGTTGCAGGTAGAGGGCATGCAGGAGGCAGTTGATCAATGTTTCTCTTTCTTTGATATTTCTAACTCTCTATCCCTCTCCCTTCCTCTCTTTTTAAAAAAAAATTTTAAAAGTCAGTAAAAATATATTTTTTAAAAATAAAAATAATGTTGGTGGCAGAACAATTTTCATTTCAGATCTTCACAAGAAAATGTAAACTCAACTCTGGTTTAAAGTTCAGTGTCTGCTATGGGCAGGCGGCCTGCGCAGGGCTGCGGGCACGGTATGTCACGTGAACCAAGGTCTGACCCCTACAGGAGGGGCTCACGGTCTGACGGGAGGAGAGACGGTGAGGAAACACACAGAGCAAGGGTGACAGATACTGCAGGTGTCCGGAGGGAGGGTCCCCCTGGAGGCAGCCCTTCGATCCCTGTGTGACGCCCTCCGGGGCCTCTGGGAAGGAGGCCTGGCCCTGAGGAGAGCCGTCCTGCTGCGGACACACCGTGTGGCCACCTCCAGGGAGGGGAGCCTCTTTGTCAGCAAATGTGAGATTCACTCGGGAGAAATGGGGCAGTGGGAAGGCGAAGGGAGTAAGCAAAGAAGAAAGAGAATGGTTTGTGGACACAGCATAGTACAGTGCTCGCCAGAGGGCGGGCTAGAGGTGGGGGCAGAGGTAGGGGGATACATGGATGGAAGGAGGCTTGACCTGGGGTGGTGAACACACACACAGATTAATTAATAAAACCTGAATAATTTTATTAACTAATGTCACCAATAAAATCATTTTTTTTTTTTTAAAGGCTCCTTCCCACCAAGGGCCTCTCCAGTTTGTGAATTTTTCCCCCTCCCTACCCTCTGCTCCTCCAGGCATATCATCCTGAAAACGAGCTGAGAAAATGAGGCCATTCCGTCTGAGTTACATAAACCGCGGGTCAGGCGAGGTAAAGCTGCGCTGAGCACCTGCCCCAGGCTTGCTGTCTGAGATGCCGGGCGTCTGGTGCGGGACTCGGAGCCCCAACAACGCGGGCCCACGTGGCCCCGACTCGGGTTCTTTTCCTTCCTCGCTGACTGACTGGGAGTTTTCCCAAATCTGCTCCGGAGTCTGCAGCGGAGCGTTAGTCCTATCTCCTCCTGCTGCCCCAAGATTTCAGCTTCCCCAGCTCAATTATAATTAGAAAGCGCCTCATCCTCCCCTCCGCGGTCTGGTTCGCCCTTTAGGAACTGGCTCTTCAGGTCTAATGTTTCATCGGGAGCCCTCGCACAGACACCTGAAGGTGTCTTGGCCACACCGAGGGGTTTCTGGTTTCCTGCGAACTTCAAACCATGGGCGGGGAGGGGACATCAAAGCCATTGCCTCCAGGGCCATCCGTGATGAGCACAGCTTCCTCCTTCTCTGGAGCAAACACAGGGGTTATGAGAGGTGCCACTGATCAGTCCAAACGCTGACCACAAAACACTAACCAACAAAGCAACCTGCCCAAACTATTGGTTTCTCTTTACAGCAGAGCACCTGTTATATCAATTCCTACCCCCAGCAGAGGGCCGGAAGAAAGCCCCTGCATACATTAGCCAGCGGCTGGTCACGTGCTGACGGTGTGCTCCTGGAGGCGGGCTCTGTGCGGCCCCTTTCCTGAGGAGCGCTGTCTCACATCGGAGTAAACTATTGGAAAGTGTGTCCATCGAGTGCCCATGTGGCAAAGCTGAGAGGATGGGTACACCGGTTACAAACACGAGGCAGGCTAAACAAATACCTAAGAGCCAACACTAACCAACTTGACAGTAAAAGTCCTCAATTTCAAAAGCTCAATCATAGAATCTAGAGAAAACTGAGGGTTGCAGTTTGCGTTTAAAAATAATAATTTAACAAAAACGTCCTAGCTGGTATCAGTGATTAGAGCACCGGCCTGCACACTGAAGGGTCATGGGTTCGATTCCCAGCTCTGGGGCTAGTGCGGGAGGCAGCCAATCAATGAGTCTCTCTCATAATTGATGTTTCTCTCTCTCAATGGCTCCCCCATACCCTCCCACCTTTCCACTCTCTTTAAAAAACTATATTAGCCGAAACCGGTTTGGCTCAATGGATAGAGCGTTGGCTTGGGGACTGAAAGGTCCCAGGTTCGATTCCGGTCAAGGGCATGTACCTTGGTTGCGGGCATATCCCCAGCGGGGGGTGTGCAAGAGGCAGCTGATCGATGACTCCCTCTCATCGATGCTTCTAACTCTCTATCTCTTTCCCTTCCTCTCTGTACAAAATCAATAAAATATAAAATAAAATAAAAACTGTTCTTTAAAAAAAAAATTAAAAAAACTAAAAAACTAAAAAACTATAACAATGGAAAAATTATCCTTGAGGGAGGACTAACAAATAATAATAATAATGATAATAATTCAGCATTTTTGAGTGACAGCATTTAAATAGGGTCCATTAGGTGACAGACTATTATGTTTCTTGAGCTGAACCTTTTGGGCTTAGTATCATATTCTGAATAGAACACTCAAGAACATTTGGTCATGTGAGTTCTGGCATGAGGGAGAAAATGGGCAGTGACTGCATACACAGGAAGCCTGACATTCCCACGACTCACTCACAGTCAACAAACACACATACAACCAACACACACACTCAGCACAACTAACACACACAACCAACACACACACTCAGCACAACAAATACACATAACCAACACTCAACACAACCAATGCACACAACCATTATACACTCAACATACAACCAACACATATACACAACCAATACACACACTCAAAACATAACCAACACAAACACAACAAACACATACAAACAAACACACACTCAACAGAAAACCAGCACACACACACACACACACACACTCGTAGGCAGACAAGTTCCCAATCCTTAGGTTCTCCGAAAGCAGTTTGATAAAACGCGGCTCTGAAAAGCGTTCGGCTCCCTACAAAGGGTTTCACACGCAACCACTGAAAAGACTCCGGGCTACACCTGAAAGGGAGAGCAGCCTTCTTACGCAACGCCACAGCCTGCTTGCCAAGCCGGGCTTGGAAGAGAGCGCGCGCACACCTGTGTCCATTGGCACCCAGTTCCCTCCGCACAAAACGTCAGGCGGACGGCCAACGATCTGTCACCCAGAGATTCTCTTGGAGGATTTAACCCACTTTACAAGCTTGCATTTAGATTTCCCTGCTCACAGGAGAGCCCTCTCATCCTCCAGAGACGTTAACCTTGGTATTCATGCAAAGTTAGGGACTAACACTATCACCGGTGTTGTGTGTTGGCCGCTTTGGGGATCCCTGTCTCCGTTTACTTTTGTTTTCACCCTTGAGGGCTCGGGTTTCACAATGATAACCATCAAACATCCCTGGCACTCTTCTCCTGACACCCGGTCTCTGCCGCGGTTCTCCCTGTCTGCCAGCAGGCAGGCCGAGTCCACTGTTCCGCTCCGGTCCCTGTTCTCTGAGGGAGACAGACAGACAGACAACTGCCCTCGTGCCGTTTACCTTCCGGAAGGGACTTTCTCCTCTTGTAAACAGACGTGTCTCTCCATCAGAGGCAGAGAAAGAGGATTTCTGGAGGTCGGGAAATGTGCTGGGGCCAAGCCGGCACCTGGAGCTCCGGGTTCTAAACCATGTGCTCTCGGGGACCACATGACCCGCGGCACCGCAGGGGGGTGTCCCTGTTTGGGTCTCTCTCCAGAAGTAGAGACCTTTTGGAAGAGTTTGAAGACTAGTGGGTGACTTCTGTAGTCTCTGCAGCTTCTAAAGCACTCCCAGGTCCTCTCTCTGAGTCTCGTGGGGTCAGGGGGCAGGGTCCGAGGGCAGCTGCCGGGCGATGGGGTGCTGGCCTCGTCCCTGGAGTCTCTCGGAGTCAGCTCCCAAGCAGCTGGCTTTATTAGGATCAGGGTAAGAATCGCCTATGAAACTGTCCCTCCCGCCCTTCAGTGAGCAGCAGGAAGTGAAGAAGCGAGAGGGTGCTGTGCATCTGTGGGGCTGACACTGCTCGCCTCAGGGCCCGAGCTACAAGGTCCACAGTGAATGACTGTCCCCTCCGCTTCCCCGGAGGGTCTGCATCTCCTCGTGGACGGGGCCGTGGTCCTCAGCCCTCCTTCTCTTGCGCCCAGGGACCAGAGGCTGAGGCCCGCATCCCTGAGGCTTCGGGTCCATCCGGGCTCCCCCTCAGTTTCTAGCTCCTCCTGCCATTTCCGCATGACCACTCCCCAATGGTGGGGTTTTCTATTTGCTGTAACTGCCTCGAGGCCTGGGAGGCATGGGGTTCTATCCTCACATACATGTGGGGGTGCAGTATTCTGCATGTGTATCCCGGGTCTGCGGCAGGGACAGCGGTCACTGGGCTGAGTGGCAGGGACAGCGGTCACTGGGCTGAGTGGCTGGGTCTGAGGCAGGGACAGCGGTCACTGGGCTGAGTGGCCGAGTCTGAGGCAGGGACAGCGGTCACTGGGCTGAGTGGCTGGGTCTGCGGCAGGGACAGCGGTCACTGGGCTGAGTGGCTGGGTCTGAGGCAGGGACAGCGGTCACTGGGCTGAGTGGCCGGGTCTGAGGCAGGGACAGGGTCTTGGTGCGGATTGGCGGGCACCGCTCAGCACATCTTGGTGCTCCTGGCACTGGACTCAGATCTCTGAAAAGGGAGTCTTACTTGCTTTATGGATGCCACTCCATCCGCACATTACCTTCCAGGTCAACACACAAGACCCCTTGTCCTGGGGCAGCGTCAGCCTGAGTGGCCGCAGACACCCTCCGTCCCATGTCCCTCCTCGCACAGTCCGCCGGGAGCTCACACACTCAGTGTCCGTTTGTCAGTCCAAACCAGTCGCGGCGACAATGACAACTCGCCTCCTTTATCCAAGGCCTGCGCTGGCTTGGCCCAAAGGGATGCACTGACTGAGTGATTTTGTTCAGCCAGGAATGCAGCTTTGAGCAGCGCAGGCGTCAGCGAGGAGAGGAAGGAGGCCCTGGCTGGGCCGCACGGACTGGGCGGTGCGTGGCCGCTGGGCACTCCCGTGGGGTCCCTCCGCACTGCCTGGCACAGCTTCCCCCACGCTCTGTCTATGCCCGGAGTCCCGGTTTCTGGGGGGAGGAGGCTGGTGAGGCCACGTGTGCACTCTGGTGGGAGGAGGCTGGTGTGACCACGTGTGCACTCTGGTGGGAGGAGGCTGGTGTGAACACGCGTGCACTCTGGTGGGAGGAGGCTGGTGTGGCCAGGTGTGCACTCTGGGGGGGAGGAGGCTGGTGTGACCGCGTGTGCACTCTGGGGGGAGGAGGCTGGTGTGACCGCGTGTGCACTCTGGGGGGAGGAGGCTGGTGTGAACACGTGTGCACTCTGGGGGGAGGAGGCTGGTGTGAACACGTGTGCACTCTGGTGGGAGGAGGCTGGTGTGAACACGCGTGCACTCTGGGGGGAGGAGGCTGGTGTGGCCAGGTGTGCACTCTGGGGGGAGGAGGCTGGTGTGGCCAGGTGTGCACTCTGGGGGGAGGAGGCTGGTGTGACCGCGTGTGCACTCTGGGGGGAGAAGGCTGGGGTGGCCAGGTGTGCACTCTGGGGGGGAGGAGGCTGGTGTGAACACGTGTGCACTCTGGGGGGAGGAGGCTGGTGTGGCCAGGTGTGCACTCTGGGGGGGAGGAGGCTGGTGTGAACACGCGTGCACTCTGGGGGGAGGAGGCTGGTGTGAACACGCGTGCACTCTGGGGGGAGGAGGCTGGTGTGGCCAGGTGTGCACTCTGGGGGGAGGAGGCTGGTGTGAACACGTGTGCACTCTGGTGGGAGGAGGCTGGTGTGGCCAGGTGTGCACTCTGGGGGGAGAAGGCTGGGGTGGCCACTGTGGAAAACAGTGTGACGGACTCCTCAATGTGGATAGAAACGTAAATGGAACGACCACCTGACCCCACGGTCCCACTCTGGGTGCTTGCCCACATGACGCGACATCCAGACCTGCACCCTGTGTTCCCGCAGCGCCTCCACGGGGGCCACGCTGTGGACAATGTGAGTGTCCGTCAGAGGGCATGGAAATGTGGTGTGTGCACACAGTGAATGCCACTCCGGCACAGAAACAGGGAAATTCTGCCACAACATGGTACTGGGAGAGCCAGAGGACAGGATGCTGCGTGCAGGGAGCAGTCATAGAGGACTCCTCGGCCACTCCACCACCGAGCGGCCCAGGCGCCACTCGCGGAGAGAGCCCGGCCCAGCTGAGCGAGCAGAGGCAGTGCGCAAGGGAGGCGGGGGCGGGGGAGGCGGGGGGGGGGGGGGGGGAGACGGGGGCGGGGAAGGGGGTGAGGGAGGGGGTGCTGACCAGGGGATGGGCTTCAATCCAGCCTGCCAGGAGGGTCGATCTCAGTGAGGTGTGCACCCCACAGCGATTTCAAACAGAGCAAGAGCAGGACCCTGGGCTGGCGGGGCAGTGGGCAGCGCCAAGCCTCGCGGCCTGGGTGTGGCTCTGCTTTTCTCTCAACGCCACGGGGTCCCTGAGTCACTTAGGAACAAGGATGGCGAGGTTTTCTCCGGTTTTAAAGGAGCTGAGGTGACTCCGTGACCTCTGCCTGCACTGAGCCGTCGGGGAGCGCTGCTTCCTCGGCAGCTCACCCAGGGCATCGCGGGGAGCGTGGCTGCGGCCGGAGCGTGGGGGCTGCTCCTGGCGCCTCGGGAGGAAAGCCGCGGCCGGAGTCACTGGCGTCGCTGCGGCAGCCACAGCCGGAGCTGATGTATTTTTGTCACTGCCGGTCTCAGATGTGCCCACGAGAAATTAACCTGAAATGAAACCATGACAACGGGAGTGATTCTGCTGTAGACCTTGCCCATGAACCTGACTACAATGTAATCATTCAAATTAGCGCATAAGCAGCGTCTCCCGGGAGACGGGAGCCGCTCCCCCGTGCGCAGCCGCTCATTGGCGGGAGGCAGGCGCTCAGTCTGCGGAGCCCAGGCCCAGCAGGGGGGCGGACAGAGAACGTCCTCTCCCTTCTCCACTCCGCTCCCTGGGCTCACCGCGGGCGGCTGTGTGCCCGCCAGGCCGTGCCGCACCTGGGGGTAGGCCTCTGAGAGGCGAGGTCGGCAGGTGGAGCCTTGGTCATGGGATCCGGGCCCTGATTAGGGATACCCCGCGAGCCCTCCCCTTGCTGCCAGTGGGGACACGGTGAGGGGGCGAGGAGGCTCCTGTGTGAGCGGATGGGGTCCCACCAGACTGGGGGCCTGCTGGTGCCTCGATGCTGGTCTTCCAGCCGCCGGGCGGTGAGAGAGGTCTTGGTGAGCAGCGCTGTCCGTGGCATTTTTGTTGCAGCCGCTGAACTCGGGCCGGCACTCACAGGAGGGCACCCTCTGCCCAAGTCCCCACGGGCTCTCTCCACGCATCCCTGCCATCGGCCCCGCCTGCAGCCTGAGGACTGTTCCGTCCGGCGACAGCACTCAGACTGAGTGCCCTGCTCACGGCGGGGCACGGACTGAAAGTCCTGATGAGCTAGAATTCACCAGAAAAAACTCATCAGAGGATGAGGCGTTAACTCCTCCGCTGCTGCGGAGAGCGGGTCTGGAGGGGACAGGGCAGCTGGGAGCCAGGCCACGGAGGAGGGCAGATCCAGCCACGGACGGCGTGAGCGTGGCTGCGCACCCCAGCGTGGGGCCCCGGGCCAGGCACCACGGGAAGGTCCGGAAGGCACCCAGCACCGGGGACCGGCACTGGCATCTGCTGGAACTTAGCTGAGTCAATGACAGCGGAGCGGGAGTGGTGAAAGCTGAGGTGTGCTAGGTCTCTTGGCAAACATGCTGCCACAGCTCCAGCAAGGCCACCATCGCGCACACGGCGATGTCCAAGCCGCAGAGGGTGAGTGACGGGTTTGCTGGAGGCGGACCTGCAGCCCAGACGCAGAGCAGGGAGCAGCCTGCCAGGCTGGGACCCAGCGAGGGGGGCGGGCGGCTATGGCAGAGAGGTCTGCACGGTGTCACACTATGGAATGTGCCAGAAACCTTCCCTCGGGTGCCAGGGACGCTGCTCACAGGAAGGTCTTGCTGCAGGAACACTGCCACACAGGGCCGGGAGGCTGCCCCCGGGCACTGCAGGGACCAGGCAGGGGAGGGCATCGAGTGTGCAGAAGTCAGCTTTGGAGGAGTCAGCCCAACAGCAGGAAGCTCCCCCCTCAGCAGGAACTGGGCACGGGGGCGCCCCCAGCAGCAAGAGCTAGGCACGGGGATGCCCCCAGCAGGAGCCGGGCACGGGACCCCCCTAGCAGGCCCAGAGCCAGGACACCAGCCTCCCTCCTGCAGTCTCTCCAGGGCCCTTCCAGCCCCGGGAGCAGTGCCAGTGAGGCGCACACTCACTCCCAGGACGGTGGGAGGAGCTGGGTGAGAAGACCAGTGAGGAACTCACCAGCCCCTCTGACCACGCAGCTACGTCGCTGTTCCCGCACGGCCACCTCTGCCGGCCCTTGGAGGACATTCCCTGCGAACATGGCACAGGCCTCAGTGCTCCAGCCCTCGGCCGCAGCCATCCTCCCACCATCAATCACAGTCTCCCCCTCCCTCGCCAACCCACGCCCACCTCCCAGGCCCCTGCAGGCCCCTCTCCCACTCGACTCTGCCGCCCACTCCCGCCATGTTGCCCTTCTTTCAGAACATTCCCCTGCACCACACGTGCCCTGTGATGGTTAATGCACGAGCCAAACTGACCGGCCACAGGCTGCCCGACCTGGGGTCAGAGGTCACTCTGGGTGTGTCTGTGAGGCTCTTTGAGTGAGAGAACACTTATGAATCAACACAAGCCAGTATGCTCAATTAACATTTGACAAAGGAGGCAAGCGCATGCAATGGAGACAAGACAGCCTCTTCAATAAATGGTGCTGGGAAAACTGGACAGACACATGCAAAAAATGAAACTGGACCACCAACTCACACCATACACAAAAATAAACTCAAAATGGGCAAAGGACTTAAATGTAAGACGGGAAACCATAAAATCTTAGAAGAATCCATAAGCAGCAAAACGTCAGACATATGCCGAAGGAACTTCACTGATACAGCTCCTCAGGCAATGGAAGCTAAAGAGAAAATAAACAAATAAAAAAATAAACAAATGGACCACATCAAAATAAAAAGCTACTGCACAGCAAAAGACACCACCAACAAAACAACAAGAAAGCCCACTGCATGGGAGAACATATTTGCCAATATTATCATCAATAAGGGTTTAATCTCCAACACTTACAGGGAACTCATACAATTTAACAAAGGGAAGATAACCCAATCAAAACATGGGCAGAGGACCTAACTAGACATTTTTCGAAAGAGGACATTCAGAAAGCCAAGAGACATATGAAAACATGCTCAAAGTCACTAATCATCTGAGAGATGCAAATCAAAACGACAATGTGTACCCCCTCACACCTGTCAGAATGGCTGTCATCAACAAATCAACAAATGGCCAGTGCTGGCGAGGATGCGGAGAAAAAGGCACCCTCCTGCACTGCTGGTGGGAATGCAGACTGGTGCAGCCACTGTGGAGAACAGTATGGAGTTTCCTCAAAAAACTGAAAATGGAACTCCCATTTGACCCAGTAATCCCACTCCTAGCAATATATCCCAAGAAAACAGAAACACCAATCAGAAAGGATATGTGCACCCCTATGTTCATAGCAGCACAGTTCACCATAGCTAAGATTTGGAAACAGTCTAAATACCCATCAGCAGATGAATGGATTAGAAAACAGTGGTACATCTACACAATGAAATACTACGCCGCTGTAAAACAGAAGGAATTCTTACCATTTGCAACAGCATGGATGGACCTGGAGAGCATTATGCTAAGTGAAATAAGCCAGTCAATGAAAGAAAAATACCACATGATCACTCATTTATGGATAATAAAGAACATTATAAACTGATGAACAAAAATAGATAGAGGCAGAGAAGCATCAGACTGTTAAAACACAGCAGGAATGCTGGGGGATGGAGGGTGGACTTGTATGCATGCATATAAGCATAACCAATGGATGCAAGATGCTAGGGTGTAGGGGAGTCTGGGGGAAGGTCAATGGGGAAAAATGGAGACATATGAACTACTCTTGGTAATACTTAAGCAATAAATAAAATTAAAAGAGGGAGAGAGAGAACACTGAGGTCAGCGGCCTGAGAAGACAAGGTGCCCTCCTCAGTGAGGGTGGGCCCTCGCCCAATCAGCTGACGGGCAGCATCTGTGTGGCTCTCCTCATTTCCTATTTACTTTGCTGGACACGCCCAGGGCTCCCAGTCCCACCCCTCAGGCCACGGCTCCAGCCTCAGGCCTCCCAGCTCCTTACCTGCTCCCAGCAAGAACCTTCCCACATGGCCGTGGCGGGGCTGGTGTTCAGAAGTTGGGGAAGAGGCAGACGATTGTGATCAGTGACACGCTGCTGAGTTTTTCTTTAAGCTAATGTTTTTTCATTCTAATAGAATGCCCTCCTAATAGTTTGATTTTAAATGCTGTTTCTTTTATGGAATTGTGATGGGAATAATTTTATGTTAACAATATCTTCATTAGAAAATGTTAAGTTGGCAATGCAGATTTAGTTCCTTTTCCCATTACACGGTCTATGGGGCACGCGCACCGGAGCCCCAGCCCAGCTCCAGCAGCAGCGAGTGCGGCACCAACAACAGCACGTCAGCGTCAAAGCAGTGTGACCCAGAAAGCCACAGGTGCCACCAATGTCCTGGTGCTCCTGTGGCCGGAGGGTGGGGTGCCGGGGGAGGACGGGCACCCCTCAGGCCAGCCCGGAAGGAGCAGGTGAGAATCCAGGGAGAGCAGGAGGGGGGAAAGCACTGAGGCCCGGAGCACTCTGAGACAGAAAACAAGTCTTTGTATGATTAGATGGCTGGGCCCCAGGCTAGAGGGGACAGGAAATGGGAGTGGACTGAAGCCAGCAGGGCTGGGTGAGTGCCCGGGCCGTGGGGCTCACCCTGAAGACAGCGGGAGCCTGGGAGAGAGCTGCCGAGGATGAGCAAGGACGACATTGACATGGGACGCTCGCTGGCAGGCAGGGTCCCTCAGAGCAGGGACGTGTGGGCACAGGGCCGGCCCCTGCTCAGGGCTCCCACCTCCCTTTGGGGCACTGGGCAGACCCGGTCCACGCATCAGGACAGAAGGGAACGCAGGGACCAGTGCAGACCAGGCGTCTCAGGCCTGCGGGACATTCAAAAGGCGGAGTCCACTCGGGCGGCAGGTGTCTCGGTGGTGGCGGGGGGCGGGGGGGGGGGGGCTGGAAGACTGTGAGCGGGGCCAGAGCCTGCATGGCGCAGGACCCGGGGCAGGGTCTGCAGCGAGGGCGGCCAGCGGGGGCGGCTCCAGGGACCGCATGAAGTGAGAGGGGCGGGTGCCGAGACTCCGGGAGGGAGACTGAGGCTGACCACTCCGATCTGATCTGAGCACAGCCTTCAGAAGAGGGAGCGTCTGCGGGAGAGAGCGGATAGAGGGGGTCAGGGCACGGCGGCGGGCGGGCAGGCGGTGGGAGGGCGGGCAGCAGGCAGCGCCGGCACAGCCACCGGGCGGACGGTCGTGTGGACACTCCTGCAGGCCAGGCCGCTTCCAGTCGTATTTCTGCCCAATGGTCTCACGTCTGAAGACCCTTCTGAGCCAAACCCTGAGGAGGCCCTGGGCACCCTGCCGGCCCGCAGCACTGCTCAGCAGAAACGCCGCAGCTTCAGGGGCGGCCCCGTGACACCCAGACCGACCCCCACTCAGTCTCGCTCTAGGACCGGGGCCGGAACCCTAGAACGAATGAGGGCCCCCCATACCCAGGCTCTTTCTGGGGTCCCTCTCACCCCAAAGCCAGGGACGCCTCCTCGGTACTTGCCTCTGCTTCCCCCCAAATTCAGATCCCAGCTAGCTGCCGCGGAAATCCTGCCCGTGTGCCCAGTGAAGGCACCACCCTTCCCCTTCAGCCTGCGTCTGCCCCTCCCCCCATCCCACCCCCGGCTGTGCCCCAACACCCAGAGTGACTGGGACCGCAGCTCTGAGCCGGTCATTCTCGTACCCCAAGCCCTCAGAGGCTCCCCAAGACTCTCCAACCCCCGCCCCGCTCCCGCAGGAGCCGCTCTACCCCCCCCACTCCTCCTGGCACGGACAGGGGCCGCCTCCCCGCACAGCCTCCGCCCCGCCCAGGCCTTTGCACACCTGCCCTCTCCACGCTCGCTCTCCACGGGCTGAGCTCCACTGAGACGCCCCTTCCTCTGCGGAGCTGTCCCACCTGTCCTGCGGCCGCGCGGCTCCTGCTTCTCCTGGAAGCACTTCCCCGTGGGCGGCCTGGGGCCAGCGGGTCCATGTCCACTTCCGGAGGAGCAGTCTGATGGGCAAGTGGACAGAGGAACAAGCCAACAACAGCAACTGCTACGACCTGGCCAGTGTGCTCAGTGGTTAGAGGGTCGCCTGCGCACTGAAGGGTCGTGGGTCAATTCCTGGTCAAGGGCACATACTGGGATGTGGGTTCCCTCCCTGCCTGAGTCGGAGAGCATGCAGGAGGCAACCGATCGATGTGTTCTCTTATATCGATGTTTCTCTCTCTCTTTCTTCCTTCTTCTCTCTCTGAAAAGCCATGGAAAAAATACCCTCAGGTGATCAAATCAAAACAAAGAAAGTGCCTGCTCCATGGGAGCAGCAGTGCGTCCAGGCCAGTCAGCGGGGACAGGGGTCACTTCCTCCCGGAGGCGGAGGAGGCCGCTGCAGGCCGGCATCTCAGCCCGGACCGGAGAGCCCTCTGAGGAGCGGCTGGCAGTGGATGGCGTCTCGCTGAGGCTAGACTGCAGGCCAGGGGGGATGGGGCACAGGTTCCCACAGGGGCCACTGCACACGCAGGGGGGCGGGCGAGGGAAGCTGAGGTCCCCAAAGACCCTTCTGGCCCTGGACCGGACCACGACCTCAGCCGGCAGGAAAGGTGCACCCGCCTCTGCCCCCCCCCCCCCCCCCCCCAGCACCAACGCTCACGCCAGAGGGCGAGGCAGCCCTGAGCCCCGGGGACGGAGGGTCAGCCAGGGCTCGGCACAGGGCAGGCCGGGCGTGGCGGGCGGGCCAAGAACCACCGGGGCGGCTGGCCGGTGGGAGCGGCTTCTCCTCCGTTTCTCTCTTGGGAGACAAGAGGAAGCTGCGGGCATCGAGAGCGGCCCTTCCCGATGAGACGCTCCGCTCCGCCCGATGCCCGCCACGCGCACCGCTCCGGAGCGAGGCGGCCGCTCGGGCCGCAGCCCGGCTCAGTGCATTAAGGCTTTTAGATCGGCTCGCCGGTCCCAACCCTAAAGTCCTGATTACTTATTTATGCCCTTTTTGTCTAAGAAGTTAAATCCCCAGAGCATCTCAATTTAGATCAAAAGCAATTTACCAGCCTCACCTGGCACACCTGTGCCTCTGCCTGGTTAATTGCCTCTCAGCACCCGGCCCAGGGCAGGGCGGGCGTGGCAGCGGGCCTCTGATGGTCCTCCCGCCCAGCTCCGGAGCGCCCGGGGCGGGCGGGGCTGCCAGCGCAGGGGTTTCTGCAAATTGCTTTTACTTCTCACTTTCCGGGTGAGGAACCGACACTGGCAGACACGCCCTGGCGTGGCACCCGGCCGGCCTTATCGCGCCATCGCCCAGCTCATCAAGGCAGCCCCCTCCCAGCCCCGCTCGCAGCCTGGCATTAGGGCGTTAGGAACAACAGTAATTACTCGCCTTACATCGCTTCAAACGAGAGAAACCATTAAATTACACAGATGAAAAGACCGCATTTCTAAGAGGGCTGTCAGCCGCTCCCTTCCTCCTCCTCTCCTTCCTGCCTCTCTCTGCCCGGCTCTCCTGCTCCTTCCGTCCCCTTCCGCCCTCCCTGCCCTCACACCCTGCAGTGTCCCCGCAGCGCCCGGGCAGTGGCTGTGGGGGCCCCGGACAGAGGGGCAGTGGCTGTGGGGGCCCCGGACAGAGGGGCCCTGCTACAGCACCACCACGCCGGCAGTTCGGTCATTTCCCGCTGTCTCACTGAGAAGCAGACAGGCAGCTTTTCTGAGCTCTCCTGCTGCCTCAGAGGCAAAGATGGGGTGTGTGGCCGGCTGGACACAGCCGTGTTGGAGTCGCCATTGGCTAACTGCTCCGAAGGTAAACTCTGAGGAAGGGGCGGGCTCTGTGCTTTGCAAGGAGCTGCCCAGGCAGATACAGTGCGCTGCTCTGAGAGGCGGCATGGCCCTGCCTCCCCCCACGGTCCTGCCCCTCAGGGAGTGGTGCTCCCCAGACACGCCACGTGCCTGCACCTCTTCCATGGAACTGGCGTTGCAATGGTCATTGTGTCCCACTGCTTCGATCCCCCCTGGGTCCCCGCCCCCACCCCAGGGGAAGCCGCTGGGGTCCGGAGGTGCAGCGGACCCTGGGCACTGCCTCAGGGGCAGCTGGCACGTCCGGGACCCCAGCGCCTGCCGGTCCCCGGTGTGCGGGTGAGCGGGAAGTGGGGAAAGGAGAGAAAGCCCTCCGGCAACCACAATGCGATGGGCCTGCCCCAAGCGGCTACGGCGCAGGCAGGAAGACACAGGGTCTGTCCTCACCTGAGAAGCAGCTCTGCCTGGGAGCTCAGGGCGGGAGCCCACGGGGCCTCCAGCTCCACAGGAGAGCCGCGGGGGCTGGGCCAGGGCAGCGGCCTCCGCCCGCTCCCTGCAGGCCCAGCCCGCCCTCCCAGCACCAGCTCCCACAGCGGCACCCGCAGGCCTGGAGCCCTGCACCTCAGAGGCTCTTCAGGGCCTCCCGGAGGCTGGGGAGCAACCATTGGTGGGAGCCACTCAGGTACCCGAGGGCCTACCCTCTCAACACTGAAGGAGAGTTAGCGCCTCCATGCACACACGGCCTCAGCAGGAGCTTTCAGGCACACGCGGCCTCGGGAGCCTCCATGCACACGCAGAGCCTCCACATACACGCGGCCTCGGCAGGAGCCTCCGTGCACACGCGGCCTCAGCAGGAGCTTTCAGGCACACGCGGCCTCGGCAGGAGCCCCCACGCACACTCGGCCTCAGGAGCCTCCATGCACACGCAGAGCCTCCACATACACGCGGCCTTGGCGGGAGCCCACACACACACGCGGAGCCCACACACACACGCGGAGCCTCCACACACACGCGGCCTCAGGAGCCTCCATGCACATGCAGAGCCTCCACACACATGCGGCCTTGGCGGGAGCCTCCATGCACACGTAGCCTGTGGGACTTGTGCAAAGACCATCAAAGGAGGAGAACGGATGGATGAAGAAAGGAAGTCCACAGCGAGCAAGCTGGTGTGACCGTGACGGGCCGGCTGTTGGGCGAGGACTGGGAGACCCTGGGGTCCCCCTGGGCCTCGGTCATACCCCCACCAGGGACACACCAGACAGGGCCCATCTTAGTTGCCGGTGGGTCGTGGGGGAAACTCGTGGGGAAACACAAAGGACACATTCACGTTAAACAGTTCCCGTCGGGAGAAGGCGGGCAGCCGCCTGCAGGCCGGGCTGGGGCGGGGAGCTCTGTACCCGAGCTTCTTCCTCCTCCTCCGTGAGTTGAGTCAGCCTCTCCCGTTGGGAGAAGAGCTGGAGAGCGGTGGACCATGAAGGGATGGGTGAGTGAGAGCGCACTGGTGTCGGCAGCTGGAAACGGTGGGAAGCGGGGTCCGGAGGCCGGCGGGGCAGCGGGCACCGGCTCAGTCCGCAGGCTCAGGTCCTCGGGCTCGGTCCGCGTGCTCGGTCCGGCGGCTCGGAGCGGGAGGCGGCAATGTGGAAGCGATCGGAGAAAGCAGAGGAACAGCGTACCGGGGGCTGGTCTCGGGACTGGTTCAGGCAGAAAGATTAGGATGCTGAGCGCGTGCTGCTTCGCTAACCGGAGCCTAAGTGCAGGTAAGACGGCCAGGACGTGCTCGGAGAGTGAGGGGGAAGCGGTGAGGAGACCGCGGACAGCAGCGCTGAGCCGGAGCGGGCGGAGGGCGTGGCTCGCGGCAGCGCTGGGCCGGGTTCGGTGGAAGGAGCTCCCGGGCGGTGCTCACCAGCAGAGGGGCGCCTCGGAGAACCAGATGGCCCAGAGGGAAGCTCCCCTCCCCCGGAGCGGCAGGCTGTGTTCGCACTGAGTGAGCCGGGGTTTGGGCCGGAACAAGCTGGAATACGTGGACTCAGCCAACAATGCCCTCTGCTCCCGCAGGCTCCCGCAGGCTCCCGCAGGCTCCCGCTCCGCACCAGGCCTGTGTGGACAGCGTGCCTGCACCGCCCCGTCAGCCCACTCACACCAGGAATGATCACTTCTGATCAACGTCGCCGACCGGCCGCTGCTCTGGGCGCCCCACGGCTCCGCTCGGGTCTGGCTGGCCCTGCGTTTGCTGCTGCCTTTGGCCCTTCCCACGGGTCAGGACCCTCCTCTCCCATCTCCCTTTGAAAGCACCCCCAGGGTATTCCAGGGCCTTTATTTTGCCAAATACACGCATTGCTTCACTTCCTGAAATAAGTCTTGCTGGACTTTCTGTTGAAATTATTGATTAACTGGAGACAAATTGACATCCTGACAATGTTAAATGGCTGTTCCACCCGTGAACCAGACTCCCTCCATCAGTCACCGCTCACGCCCCGTCACGGAGAGGCGCTTTCCTGGCAGCAGCCTGCCTTCTCGCCAGCGGCGCCGTGGGGGGCTGTCCTGCCCCCGCTGGCTGCTGACCAGGAGAAACGGCGGAGGCTGGCCGCTGTGAGCCAGCTTCTCCACTCGCTGTCTTGGTTTTGATTGCTTACCCACTGATTTTGCTAAGGTTCCTGCACAGACAGTCACCTCACAGGAGAGGTGAGTGGTACACCATGCTCCCCTCCCTGCCCTGTTTCCTCATCGGGACGGAGCTGAGGCCCGGGAGGGCAGCGGCCGCGTCTCGCCTAGGGAAGCAGGAGACAGCGCGCCGTCCCTTCTGAGCTTTTAGTAAGTCAAGGCCAACGGAGACCTCCAGAGGCCTTGAGCTCCTGGAAAGACTGCCACTCCCCCCAAATACTCAATCCAATCTCAGGCTTGTTCTTCCGAAAACCTGGCTGGAAAGAAGTCCAGCGAGCTCTGATTCTGTCTGCGGCAGGTGCTCTGATGCTGTGCTTATGAATCGGTGCTCTCCCAGGCTGTGTTCTCTGTTTGGTGCTTCTGTTTGGCTTGTCCTGTGGAGGCTCTCCCTCCCTGTGAGTGCGGCCAGGGCCCCGTCCACCCTCCCCTCAGGCAGGCTCCGCGGGGACCAGCCACACTCGCCTTCGGACTGCGGCAGGCTCTGCGATCCTGAGCATCGCCCCAGAAACCCGGGCGACGCCTCAGAGCCTCAGCGGAGCCTCGAGTAAGAATCCCGCTGCCATCCTCTGAGAGCCCGGGCGCCGGGACGGGCGAGCGGGGCAGGTGTGCGGCTGGGGTCGGCTCGGCGGGGTGCCTGCTCCTCCAGCCATTGGGCTCTGGCACCCGTGGCCTCTGGCACCCGTGGCCTCTGGCACCCGTGGCCTCTGGCACCCGTGGCCTCGGGCCCATCTCCCAGCCACGTCCCCAGCGTGAGCGCGTATGCACAGGATCTCTCTGCTCTCAGTCCCCGGGGGCTGCCGGCTCCCACACATTCCATGGCCTCTGTGCCCGCTCCGTGCACCCAGGCCGGCCTCCGCAGGCCTCTGTCCCCGCTCTGTGCGCCCAGGCCGGCCTCCGCAGGCCTCTGTCCCCGCTCCGTGCGCCCAGGCCGGCCTCCGCAGGCAGACAGGCTCGGCATCCAGCCAGTCCGTCTGTGCGCAGCCCCGATCACCAGACCCTCGGCCGCCGGTGTCACTCGTGGGGTCCCCAGAGGGGCTGCGGAGGCGAGGGCCCTGCTCCCGGCGCCGGCGGCCCCGTCTGCACAGCCTCCCGGCAGCGGACAGCCCGTGAGGACCGGCTCCCGGAGGCCGGCTCACCCACCACGGACGGTGCCGGAGCCGCCGCCTGGGCTCCTCGGGCCGAGCTCAGGGCCCCTGGGAGCCTGGAGGCCACTGTGGGGCTTTCCCTGTGTGTCTGTGTGTGTGCACGTGTGTGTGCACATGTGTGTGGTGTTTGTGCGTGATGCACATGTGTGTGATATGCGCGTTGTATTTGTGTACACACACGTGTGTGTGAGAGAGATGTGTGTGGTGTGTGTGGTGTGGTGTGTGTGACGTGTGTGAGGTGTGTGTGTGATATGTGGGGGGTGTAATGTGTGTGTGGTGTGTGATGTGCGTGTATGATGTGTGTGGTATGTGTGATGTGTATGTGATATGTGGGTGTGTGTGAGATGCGTGGTGTGTGAGTGTGTGTGTGTAGTGTGTGCATGTAATGTGTGTGGCATGTGTGCTGTGTGTATGCAATGTGTTTGGTGTGTATTGTATGTGTGTGATGTGTGTGGTGTGTTTGAATGTGTGAGTGTAATGTATGGTGTTTGTGGCGTGTGATGTGTATGTGGTGTGTTTGGTGTGTGGTGTGTGTGTGTGGTGTGTGTGGTATGTGTAGTGCGTGTGATATGTGTGTGGTGTGTGTGGTGTGTGTGTGTGGTATGTGTATGTGTGTGGTGAATGGTGTGTGTGTGATGTGTGTGTGTATGTGTGATGTGTGTGTGTATGTGTGGTGTGTGTGGATATGTGAGTTTGTTTGATATGTATGATGTATATGATGTGTTGTTGTTGTGTATGTGTTGTGTTGTTGTTGTGTATGTGGTGTGTGGTGCATGTGTGATGTGTGTGGGTTATGTTGTGGGCTATGTGTGTGTATGTGACATCTATGTGCATAATAACTGTTGGAAGGGCCTCAGGAGTGGAAAGACAGTAATGGCACAATGCAAGGATTAAAAGTGGGAGCCTCGGGAAGCCAAGCCTGGAAGAGACAGTCACCTCACTAGTTGCTGAGCAGAGGAGGTACTGAGCAGAAAAGGTACTGAGCAGAGGAGGTGCTGAGCGGGGGAGGTGCTGAGTGAGGGAGGTGCTGAGCACAGGAGGTGCTGATTGTGGGAGGTGCTGAGTGAGGGAGGTGCTGAGCACGGGAGGTGCTGAGCACGGGAGGTGCTGAGCGGGAGGAGGGGCGGCAATCGTCCTGGCGAACGGGGAGAGCCGGGGCTCTGGGTGGCATCAGCAGTAGCCCCCATGGCTCAGCACACACACCACCGTGCCATGACAGCTGTGGGAGGGCGGCCAGGGCGCTGGCTCTGGCTACAGCCGGGCGCACAGGCCAAGCCGTGCCCTCTGCTCGGCTCCCAGCTGGGCCCCGGAGGCGGCTGCCCAAGGGAGCGGAGCCAAGGCCGCACAGGACAGAGAAGGCACAGACGGAGAGGGCACAGGACGGGGAGGGCACAGGACGGGGAGGGCACAGGACGGGGAGGGCACAGACTGAGAGGGCACAGGACGGAGAGGGCACAGGACGGGGAGGGCACAGACTGAGAGGGCACAGGACGGGGAGGGCACAGGACGGAGAGGGCACAGGACGGGGAGGGCACAGGACCGGGAGGGCACAGAACGGGGAGGGCACAGGACCGGGAGGGCACAGGACGGGGAGGGCACAGACAGAGAGGGCACAGGACGGGGAGGGCACAGGACGGGGAGGGCACAGACTGAGAGGGCACAGGACGGAGAGGGCACAGGACGGGGCGGGCACAGGACGGAGAGGGCACAGGACGGGGAGGGCACAGGACGGAGAGGGCACAGGACAGGGAGGGCACAGGATGGGGAGGGCACAGACGGAGAGGGCACAGGACGGAGAGGGCACAGACGGAGAGGGCACAGGACGGAGAGGGCACAGGACGGGGAGGGCACTGAATGGGGAGGGCACAGGATGGGGAGGGCACAGACGGAGAGGGCACAGGACGGAGAGGGCACAGGACAGGGAGGGCACTGAATGGGGAGGGCACAGGACGGGGCGGGCACTGAATGGGGAGGGCACAGGACCGGGAGGACACAGGACGGAGAGGGCACAGGACGGGGCGGGCACTGAATGGGGAGGGCACAGGACGGGGAGGGCACAGGACGGAGAGGGCACAGATGAGAGGGCACAGGACAGAGAGGGCACAGGACGGAGAGGGCACAGACGGAGAGGGCACAGGACGGGGAGGGCACAGATGAGAGGGCACAGGATGGGGCGGGTACAGGACGGGGCGGGCACAGGACGGGGCGGGCACTGAATGGGGAGGGCACAGGACGGGGAGGGCACAGGACGGGGAGGGCACAGGACGGGCCGGGCACAGGACGGGGAGGGCACAGATGAGAGGGCACAGGACGGGGAGGGCACAGGACGGAGAGGGCACAGGACGGGGAGGGCACAGGACGTAGAGGGCACTGAATGGGGAGGGCACTGAATGGGGAGGGCACAGGACGGGGCGGGCACAGGATGGGGAGGGCACAGGACGTAGAGGGCACTGAATGGGGAGGGCACAGGACAGGGTGGGCACAGGACGGGGAGGGCACAGATGAGAGGGCACAGGACAGGGAGGGCACTGAATGGGGAGGGCACAGGACAGGGAGGGCACAGGACGGGGAGGGCACAGGACAGGGAGGGCACTGAATGGGGAGGGCACAGGACGGGGCGGGCACAGGATGGGGAGGGCACAGGACGTAGAGGGCACTGAATGGGGAGGGCACAGGACGGGGCGGGCACAGGACGGGGAGGGCACAGATGAGAGGGCACAGGACAGGGAGGGCACAGGACAGGGAGGGCACTGAATGGGGAGGGCACAGGACGGGCGGCGCTGACAGCCGCAGTGGCTGGGCTGCAGGCTTATGGAGAGCGAAGTGTGTGCTGCGAGCGTACCATCTGTGGGGGAAGAACCTATCCCAGGGGGAGGGCACTGAGCAGCCCTTTGGGAGGACGATCGGGGGAGGGGCTCTCTGGAGAGGAGGGCACAGGGGGTGGAAGGGGCAAGGGGGCAAGGGCCGAGGAGAAATCGCGGGAGAAAGGTGAACGGGAGGGGCTGGGCCCGGGGCACAGGGAGGAGCATCCGGGGAGGACTCTGCGCTGACCCTCTGAGGCCGGGCTCCTCGGCTCCCGCAGGCGTGGCCCTCAGCGGGGGATGGGCAGCGATACGCGCTGGTGGCAGAGGCAAGGTGGCCCCAGGACCGGGCCTGCGGAGCCTCCGGGATGGTGCCGGGACATAAAGGTGGGGGAGGGCCTGAGGTGGGGTGTCTGAGGGCACCCTGCCTTAGGCCCCGTGCACCCCGCCTCAGGCCTGACCTCTGCTTGAAGGCCCGCCAGCCCAGGCACACCCGTCCTGCATCACCTGCCCCGCAGCAATGGCGCTCGGACAGGCCGGCATTCTGTGCAGCAGCTGGTTTGCAGCTGTCCCTTTGGATGAGAGCATGAGTCACTGAGGCACAGCGTGGCTGCCTCTCTCTGATCCTAATACCCCACAGGGCCTGGCACATAGGTGGTCAGTCACTACCTGTGTGAGTGGAGGGAGTGAGTGAGTGAAGGAACATGTCAGGCTTGATCTTATGAAAAGAGAAGGAATCTTTTCTTTAAAACGGCCTGCTGCCGTATGGGAAGATGTGGGTACGCGGGAGTCCTCGGGTCTGCGTGAGGAGAACACGGACAAGCATGTGAGCGTGGGAAGGCGGTGCTCACTGAGCCTGCACACTGTGACTGAGTCACGGTGACTCAGCACAAAGGCCACTGCGTGTCCTGGAGGCCCCGCACCTCACCGGAGCCGCAGCCGTGGTCTCCTCCGCAGTACAGCCTCAGCTCCTCCGCCGGCTGGAGGCAGAAGCTGCGAGGCTGGAGCTCGACCCTCTGGGGAGTGCGGACAGCCCCCAGACTGGCCGCTGTGTGCTGGGCGGACACCTCCCTCCGCAGTGCTCCCCTAACCCTCCCTCTGCAGTGCTCCCCTAACCCTCCCTCCTCAGTGTTCCCCCTAACCCTCCCTCCTCAGTGCTCCCCCTAACCCTCGCTCCGCAGTGCTCCCCTAACCCTCCCTCTGCAGTGCTCCCCTAACCCTCCCTCCTCAGTGCTCCCCCTAACCCTCGCTCCGCAGTGCTCCCCTAACCCTCCCTCCGCAGTGCTCCCCTAACCCTCCCTCTGCAGTGCTCCCCTAACCCTCACTGTCAGCACTGCCGCCACCAGGTCCCAGGCCCCGCAGCCGCTCACAATGCTTGTTTCCTGGTCAGGGACGAGCTCCGTGATCCTCTTGGAAGCAAAGCTTGTGTTTCCCAGGCGCTGACAGCAGCGCAGCGGCCGGGCGGCCGGGAAGGCTGCTCCTGGCACAGAGGCCTGGACGGACAGTCCCGCGCAGACCCCGTGGCAGGCGTGGGGAGAGCGGCCTGGCTCCAGGGAGCAGAGAGCCGCACGCAGACAGCAGGGCCTTCCTGCCCGGGAGAAGCATTCTGGACGGTTATGTTCCAGAACAAGGGGACCGGCGCGGCTGTGTGACTAACGCACCTGCTGGGAGCTCCGAGGAGCACGGGTGTGTCTGGGAATCAGTAACTTAGAGACGGAAACTGAGGCGGCCCCATCGGCGGCTCCGACCTGAGCTGGCATCGGGCTCCTCGATGGCTTCCGCCCAGGACCGGAGGGAACGGAGAACAGCCGTCCCAGGCCTCCAGGAAAAGCGCCTCCCAGGGATTCCAGAGGAGCAGAGCTCCGAGCACCCACGTACCGAGTGTGCGGGCCAGCAGCGGGCTTCTCCGGCCGGTGCCCCCGCCCCCCGCCCGGCTCCGAGGCCCTGGGCACTGAGGGAGAACCATGGCCGCTTCCTCCGGGATCACCCAGGCCAGGCGGCCCCTCCCCCTCATGCACCCACCACTTGGCTAAGTCTCTGCACCACCACTGGGAGGCTCTCCCTTTGTCCAAAGGGGTGGTCCCCCATTTGTACTCTCCCTAAGTTTCTTTCTTTGGGGAGACAGGGGAGCCTGAATATTCAGGGTGCTGGGGTTTCTAGAATAACATGGCCTCCTTGTCTCTGAGGACGCGGGTAGCAGCCTGGCCTGTGCCAGTTCTTGCAGCCGGGCTCACACCGACCCCGAATCTCCGTCCCCTCCCCGGAGGGAGCAGCGGGAATGGGGGCTAGCATGCAATGAGACAGTCTCTTTTTTCACAGTGTTTATGTTCTGACCTTTAGAATTTGGTTATTCTTTTTTTTAATACATTTTTATTGATTTTTAGAGAGGAAAGGAGAGGGAGAGAGAAATAGAAACACCCCTGATGAGAGAGAATCATTAATCGGCTGCCTCCTGCATGCCCCTCACTGTGGAGGAGCCTGCACCGGGCATAAGCCCTGACCGGGAATTGAACTTGACCTCCGGGTTTCTAGGGGGATGCTCAGCCACGGAACTGCACTGGCCGGCCGGGCTGCAGTGAGCCACCAGCAGCAGAAGAGGAAGCTGCAGCCTAAGCCGGACCCAGCTCAGTGTGTAACGTGTTCTCTGGTCAGGTTCCAGCCAAGAGGCTCCGGACAGGAACAGAGTAGCTGTTTTCCTTCCTTTTCACTGTGAAAGCCACACTCTATGTGAGAGCCCCAAGCTGTGTTGTGGCAGCTAACCTGTGAGCACAACGCTTTGGCTAGAGTTTCCCACTGACATGAGTGGCTTTTCGAGATTTCTGTCACATCGTTAAGTTCCTTTAAAGACCACACGCCTTTACTTCAAATAAAGTGTCCAGCCAGCTGTCTGTGTCTTATTGACCTTGCAACCTTGAAGGCTTGGCAGAAGGATGAAAAACTGCTTCTCGCGTGTCTTTGCTCACAACATACTTTATACATGTCGTTCATTTTCTTGCCATGGCTGTACTAGTCAGGAAGATAAAGAGATGCATCTGTGCTTTGCAAATTATTTCATAAAAATGTGTGTGAATAAATGCATACACAGAGATACATACTTCTCATACGTTATTCACTGCCCAGCAAGGTGACTGGCTCTTTGTCCACACAGCCATCCTCAGTGAGATTCCATACTATTACCTCAAGGCAGGATTTTGCAGGTATAGCTCAAAGGGCTTGGTTATTTCACTTAAATGCAGAGCTACTAAAAGAGAACGGGCACTTACCTGGTCAGTGAGCGGGGCTGGGCCCACTCCCCAGGGGAGAATGTGGTGTGGGGCCTGGAATGGCTGGGGTGGGAGAGGCTGAGGAGCATCAGGCAGGAGAGAAGAATGGCAGCAACACATACTCCTCTACCCTCTCACGTGGTCTGTATCCACCACCCAGGATTCACTGAGCACTCATATACCAGCATTTGATCAGTTCATTTCATCTACACTAATGAAAGAGTAAGATGCAAATTGACCATACCTTTGCGATGCCCACTAGCCAATCAGGAGTGAGTATGCAAATTAACCCAACGAAGTTAGTGGGTTAATTTGCATACACAGGTGCAGAGCAGCCGGGGACAGGGCAGAATGCTTGTGTAGTCATCATGGAGACAAAGCAGGCATTCCGCACCAGCCCAGCTGCTCCGGGCCTTGGGCAGCGCGGGAAGGCAGAAAGGCGGCTCCGGGCTGGAGTGAAGTCAGTGCTGGCAGCCAGGGGAAGGAAGGCCCATTCTTGCATGAATCTTTGTGTATCAGGCCTCTAGTATATAAATATTGTTGTTAATCTCACCCAAGGATATTTTTCCCACTGATTTCTTTAGAAAGAGTGGGATGGAGGGAGGAGGGGGAGACAGACAGAGAGACACATTGATTGGTTGCCTCCCACACACACCCCAACAAGGCCAGGGATGGAACCTACAACCCAGGTATGGACGCCGCTGACTGGGAAACTAACCCAGGACTCTCTGGTGTGAGGCCCGACTCTCTAACCGCTTATCCACACCGGCCAGGGAAATTCATTTTATTTTAAACCCGGAAGAGTTGGCTCCGTCTTTGCATCACATTGAGGGCAGGTGTGAGCCCGCCCACCATTCGCATTCAGTTCGCTCAGGCCGTGTGCAGACTCCATTTAGACGAGGCTAAAAACAATTCTTGGACCAACCACAGTGTTGGGTGGAGCAATAAGAACATTAGTGGCTCAAACAACATACAGAGAGAAGCCCATGCAAAATAGCAAAACTCAAGACAACAAAAAAGACCTGCTTTCTGAGATAAACCAGCTGAGACCCACGGGCAACGTCCTGCAGCATCCGGCTGCGTCCCCTCGAAAGCCGCCGGCAGCTCCTGCCTTGGAGCCTGCTTTCACGTTCCGGTCTCAGTTTTATAAACCTTACAGACGTATTTACTCAAGAAATAAACCAGTGGAAATATAAATGTGATTCCACTAGAGTTTTGTCCCCGAATACGAGTTGTCTTTGAGTTTATTGGCCGGTCCTGGCAGCTGGGCGGGGTGGGGAGTGAGCAGGAGGGACAGAGAGGTGACGCCCAGAACCAGGGCAGTCCTGTTCATCCCGGAGCGGTGATGCTGGAGCTCTCTGGCTGTCCAGCAGCCCTTTCCGTGTTCAAACACACGACGGCACGCACAGAAAGCTCATCTTTATAAAAATTATTACACTCCCGTTTGCTTCCTGTGGGAAGGTCAGAGGGCCTCGATCCAATTAATGGTAAAATCTACTTCAGTCCACGGCGTAATTTAGTGGTGCCTACATTTATGATCCCTGCAATCTCCCAGACAAAAGCTACCCTGCGATGTTACCCAAGCCATTCATAACGAGCTCATTACACGGACTAAATCCCCAGATAAGACAAAACAAACTTCTGCGGGCTCTCCGTGATGGAATTCTGTGATGACAAATCAACTGGCTGTCCCCAAGACAAGAGGCGACACAGAGGGTCCCTCGTCCCTCCCAGAGACCAGCAATTAAACAGCCTCCGCGGTTAACACCCGGAGGAGGAAGGGGGGCCGTGCAAACAGCCCGCCCTCCATCCAGGAGGCCTCTGAGTGTCTGCCGTTCGCAGCTTAAGAGCTGAAGTGGGTTCCCTGCTGGAATGCTTGGAATTCCTGAGGCTGGAGCTGGAGCACCGGCCACAGGAGAATCACAACCCGCAGCAGCAGAGGGTCCGGCCACAAAGGGGCCGAGGTGAAGAGGGGCCCTCGAGGCTGAGCCGTTCGCTGATGAGGACGAACCTTTTAGCTGGGATCATGGAGTGGAGTGTTTGCTGAGCTCGGGGGCCCTGCGGCCAGCCTTGCCCTGCAGGGTGTAGCATCACAGAGGTGACCCCCACAAGTGAGCCCCCGTGATGGGGATCGGGATCCAGAAAGGCGGGCTGAGCGCAGCTGCTCCTCGTGGGGTAGAGAAGTCAGACAGGGCTCTGCCCAACCACTCTCGTCCCCCGCCCGCCCCACCCCTTCCTGCCCTCGGTGCCCGGAGCCTCCCATGCCCTCACCATCCCAGCCTCCCCATGCCCTCACCATCCCAGGCCCAGCCTCCCCATGCCCTCACCATCCCAGCCTCCCCACGCCCTCACCATCCCAGGCCCAGCCTCCCCACGCCCTCACCATCCCAGCCTCCCCACGCCCTCACCATCCCAGGCCCAGCCTCCCCATGCCCTCACCATCCCAGCCTCCCCACGCCCTCACCATCCCAGGCCCAGCCTCCCCATGCCCTCACCATCCCAGCCTCCCCACGCCCTCACCATCCCAGGCCCAGCCTCCCCATGCCCTCACCATCCCAGCCTCCCCATGCCCTCACCATCCCAGGCCCAGCCTCCCCATGCCCTCACCATCCCAGGCCCAGCCTCCCCATGCCCTCACCATCCCAGCCTCCCCATGCCCTCACCATCCCAGCCTCCCCACGCCCTCACCATCCCAGCCTCCCCATGCCCTCACCATCCCAGGCCCAGCCTCCCCACGCCCTCACCATCCCAGCATCCCCACGCCCTCACCATCCCAGGGCCTCGGGATGCCCTTCCTCCTCCCCAGGGAGACGGGGAGAGCTGTGTGGGTGGAGCTCCAGGAGGGGGTGTGAGGGACCCAACCATGGGTGCTTCAGGGCCTCGGTGAGAAAGAACCTGGTGGGAAGGAAAGGTTCCCTGGTGGGAAGGGAGGGGTTCCCTGGTGGGAAGGGAGGGGTTCCCTGGTGGGAAGGGAGGGGTTCCCTGGTGGGAAGGGAGGGGTTCCCTGGTGGGAAGGAGGGATTCCCTGGTGGGAAGGAGGGGTTCCCTGGTGGGAAGGGAGGGGTTCCCTGGTGGGAAGGAAGGGTTCCCTGGTGGGAAGGAAAACCTGGTGGGAAGGAGGGGTTCCCTGGTGGGAAGGAGGGGTTCCCTGGTGGGAAGGAAGGGTTCCCTGGTGGGAAGGAAAACCTGGTGGGAAGGAGGGGTTCCCTGGTGGGAAGGAGGGGTTCCCTGGTGGGAAGGAAGGGTTCCCTGGTGGGAAGGAGGGGTTCCCTGGTGGGAAGGAGGGGTTCCCTGGTGGGAAGGAAGGGTTCCCTGGTGGGAAGGGAGGGTTCCCTGGTGGGAAGGAAAACCTGGTGGGAAGGAGGGGTTCCCTGGTGGGAAGGAGGGGTTCCCTGGTGGGAAGGAAGGGTTCCCTGGTGGGAAGGAAAACCTGGTGGGAAGGAGGGGTTCCATGGTGGGAAAGGAGGGGTTCCATGGTGGGAAAGGAGGGGTTCTCTGGTGGTAAAGGGGGTTCCCTGGTGGGTTCCCGCCTCTCCTCTTCTCTTCTCTCCTCTCCTCTCCTCTCCTCTCCTCTCCTCTCCTCTCCTCTCCTCTCTTCTTCTCTCCTCTCCTCTCCTCTCCCTCCACGGCAACAGAGCCGGGACAGGGCACCAGCCTCACCGTCAGAGCTTCACATCAGCCCGTGTCCTCAGAGGCTGAGAAAAGGATGGAGCTGAAAAGCAGCCTGACCCTAAAGTGGGCCCTTCCTGAGCCGCCCCCGCCCGCGGGCAGGGCCAGGCTCTTCCTCTCAGGCCCGCCTGCCTGGATGGGCTCCTGAGGGAGGAACAGCACCCGCGGGTCCTCCTGCCCCTGTCCTCGCTGATGGCCGTGCAGGGCGTGGGTACCGGGTTCCCGGTGAGCGGCGCTGGCACAGCCCGGAGCCCACAGCGCGTCTCAGGCCAGTGGGGTGAGCGGCCCAGTCCGTACACGTCAGACTCAGACCAGGGGCTCCCTCTGGGCTGGCAACGCAGGCCTTCCCCGCAGCCAGCGGGCAGGGCGCCACACGCTGCTGGTCCGCGTGGCCAAGCCAAGGCCTGGGAAGCACCGACACCCAGTGCGCCCCCATGGCGTCCCTGCCAGCCCGCCCCCGCCCCCGCCCCGACGGTGCTGCCCATGGCTGGCACCCGAGGCTGGTACTCCGTGGCTGGCACCTGTGGCTGGCACTCCGTGGCTGGAACCCCATGGCTGGCACCCTTGGCTGACACCCCATGGCTGGTACTCCGTGGCTAGTACTTCATGGCTGGCACCCCGTGGCTGTACTCCATGGCTGGCACCTGGATGGAACCCTGTGGCTGGCACCCCATGGCTGGCACCCCGTGGCTGGCACCCGTGGCTGGCACCCGTGGCTGGCACCCGTGGCTGGCCTGCAGCTCTAGAGCCCATTCCTGGTAACTGTGGGACAAGGAGGTGGGCGGGCGTCCTGGAGCCACGCCCCTGTGCGAGGTGCCTGGGGTTAGAGGGGAAATAAAGAATCAGAAGAGCTCCCGGAGTGTGCTCCAGGGAAGCCGTGGGGACCCCGTGCTGCTCCTGCTGCTGCCCCCCATTTCCAAACGACGGCTCTGCCTGTCCACTGCCCCTCCAGGACCCGGGGCCCACCCGCCATGCCCGCCCTCGGGAGCCAGCCTGGCAGCGTGGGAGCAAACTCTGCTGTCACTGCCCTCACCCAGGCGCCTGCTGGCCGGCCTGGCAGCCCTCAGAGGGGCGGGGGCGGGGGGACCGCGCTCCCTGAGTGAACCGCTGAACGCGGAGCCCTGCTTCTGGCCGCTCCTCCTCGCCCCCCTACGCAGACCAGACCCTCCCACAGTGCCTCCGCGCCCAGAGCTTCGGTGTGAGAATGCCCTCTCTGGGAAGGGAAGGACTTCCTAATCTCAAAATACACGTTCAGCGCGAGGAATATTTTTATGAAAATAAAGGATAACCCAAAAGAATGCACCCTAGACGCTGTAATTTCGACCTGGAATTTGCCTTCCCGTTTGAAGCACCAGCGGTAGATATTATTCCGCATTAGCCACGACAATAAACAGTGTTTTCAGCTCCAAACACATCATTACCGCACTCCTGGCGCTGCGAGCCTCTTCCTGCACCACTTCTCACACGGCCCCTTCACCCCTGCCATGGCCACGGCACTGCCCTGTGAGCCGGCCACGGCCACGGCCACGGTGCTGCCCTGTGAGCCGGCCACGGCCACGGCCACGGCCACGGCGCTGCCCTGTGAGCCAGCCACGGCCATGGGCGCTGGTGTTCCCGGGACAACAGAGAGCCCGGTGCCCTCAGCAAGGCGCATGGCACACAGACAGCTGTGCTTTCATTGTCTGTCCCTGTGCAAAGGACCAGTGCGGTGAGTGGCAGAAATCAACGCAGACCGCAGGCTGTGTCCTAGAGGTTTGTCACTGAGCTGGAATCCATGGACCAATAATTATTTTTGTACTGATTTCTCAGTAAAATAAAATGAGTCACTATCGTTTTAGTGTAAGTGTTCTCACTACATCACTTTCTACAGATGAATGGAAAGAACAGGACTAAACAATAATAAGGCAGGGGTGGGGGCGTCAGCTTTCTGCCCAGGAAGGTCCCTTGTGAAGCTGCCCCCCTCCCCCACTTCCCTGAAAATCCAGATCTGGGGAGGAAGTCCACTGTGACGGAGGGAGGATGGAGAGAACATGTCAAACACAGTCTTTAAATCTCTTGTCCACAGCTTGAAACATGATGCAAAAGCTAGTGAACATGGAATGCCAGCAGCCATCATTCCCAAATCCGTTTTTAAATAATAAATTAATGATGGTTAGGAGCCTGCGGCATGGCGCCACCTGGTGCCCGCACGGAGAAGGGCAGCTCCGTGGGAGGCGGCATCCTCAGGCTGCACCTGCGGGTGGTGAGCACCCTCTGTCCGCGCCTGGAATCCCCAGGTGCCCACCACCACAAACACCCCGCGGAGCCCGGGGCTGCCGGTGAGGCCCGGCCCGGTGAGAGGGGCGCTGATCCCGCCTTCCGCCCGCCTCAGCCGGCGTTCCCGGGACTGAGACTCAGCTCCTGGGCCTCGGAGCGCGGGCAGGCGGACCTGGTGTAACATGGCTGAATCTCAGGGGGCCCACTCTCCAGGGAAGAGGCAGCTGCGTTGCTGTGGGCCCAGCGCCCGTCCCAGGCTGCCCAGACCCCGCAGGCCCTGGTGCCCGCCCAGCCTCTGCGGTGAGTGCCACACGGTGCCCTCAGCACACGGGGGGCTCACCCCCATTTCCAACGTCTCCTGTCCCAACGCCACCAACACGTCAGGCACCTTCCCCGTCCCTGTGCCGGACACACTCACCACCTGCCGCTCCACTGCTGCCACCATGCCCGCCGGCTCCACCAATCCTGACCACGGCCTGCCAGGCCCCAGCAGTGCCATACCCAGCACGGCCATCCTCAGAGCCATGCCCCCCTCAGAGCCAATGCCCCCCTCAGAGCCATGCCCCCCTCAGAGCCATGCCCCTCCCTCAGAGCCATGCCCCCCTCAGAGCCATGCCCCCCTCAGAGCCAATGCCCCCCCCTCTGAGTGAACGGTCCCCCTCGGAGCCAATGCTCCCAGCCGGGTGCCCCTTCCCGATTTCCTGACTGCAGCGCACCCCACTCCGGGGAAAGTCGGGAACTGACCTTCCCTGCTCTGTGGCTCCATGGCAGGCATTTCCCGAGAGCGGGCTCTGCGCCAGGAGCTCCTCACCGGGCTCACACTGCGTGGCCGCTGTTTGCTGCCGCGGCCATGTGTCCGGCAGCCAGGACTCCCAGGGTGGACACTGCCATCCCTCCATCTGGAGGACGGGACGGGGCATGGAGGCGGCTGGAGCACAGGAGCTGGAAGTCCGGCCGGGTGGCTGCCGTTCGCCCGCACCTTCCCCACCGCCTGGGGCCTGGGGCCTGGGCCGGCGGCCGGCGGGCGGAGGCGCCGGGCCCCAGCAGAGAGGCTGTGGGCTGGCCGGGGTGGGGCGGGCGAGGGGGCAGTGGTGACCGTTCTCTCCCTCTCCCTCCCTCTCGGGGACCCTCCGCCGTGAGGAGTGAGGCGGCAGGTGGCATGGGCTCCTGCGGAACCAGCTCCGCGCACTCGAAACGCCGAGGACCGACGGCATCCGGGCCTCCTGGCGGGGAGGCAGCAGGCAGATCCCGTGGCCTCCTGCCCGGCCACGCCGCGTGCATGCCACAGCACGCGTGTCACACGCACAGGCAGGCGGCAGCGCCGGGAAGAGCCCCGCCTGGGAATCCGTTCTCCTTGGGCTGCGGCCGCGGGACCGGCTCACACGCCGCCGCAGGCTGCCTCAGTCCCAGGCCCGGCTCCTCCTCAGGGAGCCGAGCACCGTGTGCAGGGCCGAGGGGACTGGAGGACATACCTAGCAGGCCTGTTAGAAGAAACCTGAACGAGAAATAGGAGGCAGCCCTGGCTGGGTGGTTCGGTGGGCTGAGTGTCATCCTGAGCCCAAGAGGTTGCTGGTTGGATTCCCGGTCAGGGCACATGCCTGGGTTTAGGGCTCCATCCCAGTGGGGGGCGAGCAGGAGGCAGCCGATCAATGTCACTGTCACATCGATGTTTCTCTCTCTGAAAAACCAATTAAAAGTTGTTTTTGTTTTGTTTTGTTTTGTTTTATTTTGTTTTAAGTGAGGCCAGCACCCAGCAAAGGGTGGCTCTGTCCATCTGCAGGGCCAGCCGGCCTCACCACCCTGGGAGTGGGCTGGGAGTGGGCACAGAGCCGGCCCAGCCCATCACTACCTGCCCTTTCCAAGCCACAGCCCCGTGGAAGATGAACTTGATCCCCTCGGATCTGACCTGGTCTTCCCCTTCCCCATGACAGGCATGTCACACACTGTCCTGGGAATGTCACACGCTAACCCGAGTATGTCACATGTTGTTCCTGACATGCCACACGTTAACACGGGTGTGTCACACATTGTCCTGGGCATGTCACATGCTGTCCCAGGATGTCACATGCTGTCCTGGGTTTATCACATGTTGTCCTGTGGCTGTCACACACTGTCCTGGGCATGTCACACATTGTCCTGGGAAGCCATACACTGTCCCGGGATGTCACATGTCCTGGGGATGTTACATGTTGTCCTGGGGCTGTCACACGCTGTCCTGGGATGTCACACGCTGTCCTGGGATGTCATACGCTGTCCTGGGCATGTCACATGCTGTCCCGGGATGTCACATGCTGTCCTGGGCATGTCACGCTGACCACTGGCTTGTCAGTTCCGCTCCACAGCCCGGGCTCCTCCATGCTCACGGCTCACCGAGGGCCGGCCAGCTGAGCCTCAGCCACTTCCCCCGAGTGGAGGGCGGGGGCCCCAAACCTGGGAAGCAGGGGCACTGAGCAGGGATCCGCTCGCAGGACGGGAGGTGCCACCCAAGGGCACACTGCTGGCCATCATGTCATGTGGCTTCACTCAATTGTTATGAAAACGGAAAAACATCCAGTCTTGTGAGTTAAACTGTCATGTCAATATTTAAAGGAACACTGTAGTGACTTATGTTATAATGCACCCATAAACTATTGATCTGTAATGATTTTCAAGAGGCAGGCCTGTATCGTTAGCATTAACCATCGGTTAACATTTCCTTGAAGCAAAGACGGAGCAACAGCCCCCAAGACTGAGTAATGAAGCTACTGATCGTCCTGTAAACAAGACAGTCTGGGGAAGTGTTGGCATAACGGTGGTCTGTGGAGAGAGAAACAGGAGGGAGGGAGACAGGAGGGGGAAAGAGGAGGAAATACAGAGAAGGACAGGAGGGAGGGAGGGAGGGAGGGAGAGACAAAGAGGGTCACCAAGTGTGCAGTCAAGCATGGAGCATTTTCAATGTTGCAATAATAAGTGTGTGTGTACATGTGAGTAAGTGTGAATGAGTGTGTATGTGTTTATGAGCATGTCTGCGAGCATGCGTGCGTGCGTGTGTGTGTGTGTGTGTGTGTGAGAGAGTATGTGTGAGAGTGTGTGTGTGTGTGTGAGTATGTGTGTGTATGTGAGAGTATGTGTGAGAGTGTGTGAGAGTATGTGTGAGAGTGTGTCTGTGTGAGTGTGTGTGTGTGGGGGGGGGGGGACAAGCATGTCAAACTCGCGGCCTACAGGCCGCATGTGGCCCACAATGAATATTTTTACAGCCCAGCCAATATAATAGTGTGTAAGAAACGTTTTAATAAAAATTTTGGAACTTAATTTTTACAATACCCTGTTATACATAATCATTAATAACAAACTACAATGTTCGCTAATGCCTGATTACTGCACTCGTGCTGCATTCATTTCCCTCACGCGCAGGCGCACCGTTTCTCTCCCCTGACACCAGCAGAGAATACTTCAGCAGCCAATGGCCACGCCATTAGTCTTGGACTGACGTGCTTGGTGTGCAGAACAGGAAATACTTCGCTTTTGGAGAACAGGAAAAATAGGCTTATTTGCATCACACTTATTAATTTGTGCAGTTATTCGGTGTCTGGTAAGTGAATGTTCCAAGACAAAATATTATTTTTTATTAAAATGTTCTGTTGTTTTATGTTAATGGTTACTCATTTATTTCAGCCCTTTGTGTTCAGCATGTCTCTATAGAAATAAACCTATGTTTCTATGAAAATGGAAGCTTTTATTTTTGTGGCCCACACAAACTTAAACCTTGCTAATTGGGCCAGTGTTAGCCTGTGAGTTTGACACGCTGGGTGTAGGGGATTATTCTGAAACTTTCTAGGCACAAGAATTGCTCAGAACGGAATCCTCAAACCAAAGTAGCAGCCAACATGGCCTGCGCTGGGGCGCGTGCGTTACCCCGGCAGAGGGATCGGGAGACAAACAGCAGCTCCCGCCGCCCGAGACATTCGCAGAGGACCAAGGGCCTCGGAGGATCTCACCCTGAGACCCTTCATTCAGAATCTCTCCCTGTCGTGTATCTGGAAGATCCACACTCTCCTCACGTGGAGAACTGAATGACACTACGAGGCTGTTTAATGAACTTGGCTTCTGTGCAGCGTGTAGGCTGCAGCATGTTCTCGCATAAGCCAGGGGTCCCCACCCCGGGGACTCATCACATCTTCAATGCGGACACCACAGAGCCATCGGGGAATAAAAGGGGACTATGGGCAGAGACAATACTTAGTGAATTCACCGTAATTGATGGGAAACAGCAGATAAAATGCCCTGTTGAGCACACATATGGCCCAGTGAAGCCTGATTTGTCTTCAAGGACTGGCGATGCCTGATGGGGGGCTGGACATGGTGCATCCCCCATGGGTATGGACCACACTGTGGTGAAGGCTGGAGGAGGGGAGAGGGGGGAAAGGAAGGGAACACCTGCCATTGTGTCAGCGTTAAAAATGTAGGATATCCTGCCGAAACCCATTTGGTTCAGTGGATAGAGCATTGGCCTACGGGCTGAAGGGTCCCGGGTTCGATTCCTGTCAAGGGCATGTACCTTGGTTGTGGGCACGTCCCCAGTAGGGGGCATACAAGAGGCAGCTAATTGATGACTCTCTCTCATCAGTGTTTCTATTTTTCTCCCTTCCTCTCTGTAAAAAATCAATAAAATATATATTTTTAAAAATGTAGGATATCCTATATAAAAAAAAACACAGTAATATGCAAATTAACCATCACTCAACTATACCCACAAGCCATGCCCACCAGCCAATCAGAAGTGAATATGCAAATTAATCCAACCAAGGAGGCTGGTGCCACAAAGTGAGCAGGATGCTTGGTTTTCCCTAGCAATGCAGGAAGCCAAGCTTTTCGCACACCCTGGCAGGCCCAGACCTCCACTCAGGGCTACAAAGTTTCAATTATAGAAGATAAATATATCCCAGATACCAGGGCCTCCACTTGGGTTGCTAGGGGGGTGTGGCTGGCCTGCAAACAACTACAGACCCTCGCCCAGGCTGCCTCACATCTCAAGGGAACCTCCACCCTGATCCAGGACACCCTTCAGGGCAAACCAGTTGGTCCCCACTCATGCACCAGGCCTCTATTCTATCTAATAAAAGAGTGATATGCAAATTGACCATCACTCCAACACACAATATGTCTGTCCTCATGTGGTCAAAGATCCTGCCCCCATGTGGACACAAGAGGGCCACCACAAGATGGCCAGCAGAGGAGGGCAGTTGGGAGGGACTAGGCCTGCAAGGAAAGGCAGTTGTGGGCAATCAGGCCAGCAGGGGAGGGCAGTTGGGTCAAGCCTGAAAGGGAGGGTAGTTAGGGATGACCCAGCCAGCAGAGGAGGGAAGATGGGGGTGACCAGACCTGCTGGGGAGGGCAGTTAGGGGCAAACAGGCTGGCAGGGGAGCAATTAGACATCAATCAGGCTGGCATGGGAGTGATTAGGGGGTGACCAGGCTGGCAGGCAGAAGCTGTTAGAGGCAATCAGGAAGGCAGGCAGGTGAGCAGTTAGAAGCCAGCAGTACTGGATTGTGAGAGGGAGGTCCCAGATTGGAGAGGATGCAGGCTGGGCTGAGGGACACACACACCCCCGTGCACGAATTTCGTGCACCGGGCCTCTAGTGTTACAAGAAAGACTGATTGTTGACCCAGCCTTGGCCTCCAAAGGTGAGCTCTGTTCTGCCCAGCGCCCCGGGTACTATGAGCACATCTCCTGGCACCGGCCCCTGTGCATGGTAATCACCTGCCCTGCTTCCAGGCTGAGTCACAGCTTACAGTTAAGGCATTCCCGAAGCTCCCTGTTCCCAGCATCGCAGCTTTCTGAGCAAACCTTGCGATGCGGATTTTTGTGAGCAGTACAGACACCCAAGCACCATTCGTCAGACAGCGGGGCGCCCACTGGAGTGAGAAACAGCTGCCCTTGTGCCTCCTACTGTCCCTTCAAACCTGCTCAGCACAGGTGCTCGCCTGGCCCCGATGAAGGCCCAGCAGGCTCCATACGTTTCGTTGTGTTTTGTTGTTTTTATTAATGTTAGGAGGGGGGAGGGGAGAGTACTTCCCGCACACGCCGGCGGGTGACTGCGGAGCCCCACACGCACAGCCTCTCCCCCGTCCCCTGTAACCTGGGACCAGCAACAAAGCTACACGTTGGCTCCGTGGGAAGAGCAACCATAGACACGATTTTGGAGAAACTGGTAAAAGAAAAACACAACTAAGTAATAGGAGCCGTGTTCTGAGGGACATGTGCCAGAGTGATGGCTGCAGACGGGGGCAGGGGTCTGGTCTTCCTCCTTTAGGGACTCAGGCGAACACAGAACCCGAAGCTCTGCTATTCGAGGGACCAGAGCAGCGGCCTGGGCTCCCAGGGAGCAGGCGCCAGGCAGCGCCCGCGGGGCCGCAGGAGCAGGTCCGTCCGCGCTGCCGGGCTGAGGCCTGTGCCGGAGGCAGGACGCCAGGAGGCTGAGTGCAGACAATGCCCACCTCACTCGTGAGCATAACCCTAATCCCAACTGAAACAGGAGCTAGCGAGACACACAGTCTATAGGAAAACATAACACTTAGTGGCCACGCTTGATTTATTTGAGAAGTATGAGGGTTTCAGAGTTGGAAAATCCAGATTTCATTCACAATTTCATCAGAGTAAGGATATTCTAAAAAGACAATAATATCTTGCAGCCATCTCTGGAATAAGTGAAAACACTCTGCATGGAATAAGACATTACCGAGCTGGGAGTGGAGGACCACCTGGATGTGGGAGACCGTGTTAGGCCTCCGCCTCGGTCCTCCGGGAAGCCCGGCCGCACTCCTGCCGCAGGGTGAGGTCAGCCGCCGCTGCCGACTCCCTCACGGAGCCGAGCAGGAGCCAGCAGTCAGGAAAACGGGGCAGTCACACGGCGAGGGCTGCAGAGGGAGAAACTCCCGTGTCCTGTGCCTGCAGAAGGCACACACAGAAAACACGGCATCGTAAACTCCGGCCTCAGGCAATAAGCAGGAACACAGGAGGCCACACCTGTGCCCGCTGGGTCCACAGTCGGATGGGAGCACGCCCCGGCGGGGAGCGGGCGGGTCGGGGGGGACAGAGTGCCCGCGGGGAGTCACTGCTGTCACTGTGTGGAGTGAGCGTGTGGATCCAGCAGTCCCCTCCTGGTGCTTCTATCCCAGAGGAGCTGGCATGTGCCCCAGGGGAAATACGCAGCCATGGTGACAGCAGAAGTTGACAAAAATCGCCAAAGCCCGGAAGCAGCTCAATCGCCTCTTGTGCTGAAGGACAGAAGGAATCCATCCTGATGTTCACACAGGGAAGCCGTGAGGCCGCGGACATGAACAGCCACCAATGCCGCAGCGCCTCTCAGTCTTGTCATTCCAGGTCTGCAAGGCTGCACCGGCGGGCAGCACTGGGCCGCGGGCACGGCTTAGGAAGAGCTGCTGAGAATTTGGGGCAAAGTCCCGGCCAGAGGCGGGCAGTTCCGGGGTCGCTTGGGCAGAGAGCAAGGTGGACACTGAAAGGAAAGGAGAGGCCACGGGCCATGGGGAGGCCAGCGTGGACTGAGAGGAAGACTCACACAGAATGGAGCCGGGACGTGCAGGGGCCTGAGGCAGCTGGCCCTGTGTTTAAACACAGCCCGGAGCCGGGAGCTCGAGCAGGAAGGCAGGAAGGAGGAGGTGGCTGCGGCAGCGGGGCTGGGGTGCACGCCGTCAGTGTGAGCCAGGGCCCTGGGCTGCGGGGAAGCCGGGCGCCCGCCTGCGAGGCGGCAGAGCGCAGTCACCTTTCGGGAGGACGGCCTGCAATGGCTCCCACTCTCCCGAGTCCCCAGGCAGCCAAGTCCTTGCTGCAAATTGTCTCATTCAAGTTTCCTCTTTCAAGCCTAAAAGTTCCAACTTATCAAATTTCTTCTCCGAGCTCAAGTTTAAAATTAGAGCCAATAAAAGGGAGCAATAAGAGTGAGCTAGAAATAGCCTGCGAGAGCAGCACCAAGATCTAAAATTAGCTTTTGATCCATAAAAAATATAAAACTCATTTTGTGCCACTCATTTTTGATATTTTTCTCTGGGTCAGCTCATTGCGAAATGAGCCTCATTCTACAGAACCCAGCGCCTGTCCACGGGGAGGGCCGCCGGGCACTGGGGTCCACGCAAATCCAGAAACCTTATTTCAAATCTTCTGCCGCCGACACCTTACCATCTCTGCTCCCAGGAAACGAAACCTGCGGGTTTGTGAGCTCGGACAGTTCTGCGCCTCCACGGCCTCCTGTCCTCGTGGTCACATGGAGGAGCGCTGAGGCCCTCCCGGCCACCTGCCCAGCCACCAGTCCCCCAGCTCCAGACCGCCCTCTCCCTGCGGGCCAGGGGCCCTGTTCATAATGGACCCGCGCTCCAAAGCAGAGGGTCCTCAGCCTAAGGCAGTGCCGCCCGCAGGAGAGGAGATGGCGACTTTAGTCCTGCACACACAGACAGGAGGGACCCCAGCTGAGGGGCCTGGCGGGCCTATGGAAACGCGGAGCGAAGGGTGACTCTGGCTGAGAAAAACAGGCGGTGGGTGATGCAGACAAAGCCCCAGACGGAGCGGACAGAGTCCTCACGCAGCAGATATGTAGCTCCAGCCTCCTGACCCCTGTTCCCCAGGCCGCGTGGGCCGGTGACGGTTCTGCAGTGACAGGCGGCGAGCTGGGTAACACGGGGGTGAGGTTCCTCCTCGTCCCCATCAGGCAGCTCCGCGGGGGCAGGTGTGTGCACCCGGCTCCGCAGCCAGGCTGCGCGGTCACTGCAGGCGTTCTAAACACTGGCCACCCCCCGCCACCGGCTCCTCCCCCTGTCCCCCCTCTCCTCACCTCTGCCCTCTCTCTCCCCCGCTCCTCCCCCTGTCCCCCTCTCCCCTCTCCCCCTCTCCTCACCTCTGCCCTCCTTCCCCCCACTCCTCCCCCTGTCCCCCTAGCCCCTCTCCCCCTCTCCTCACCTCTGCCCTCCTTCCCCCCACTCCTCACCCTTGTCCCCCTCTCCCCTCTCCCCCTCTCCTTACCTCTGCCCTCCCTCCCCCCGCTCCTCCCTCTGTCCCCCTCTCCCCTCTCCCCCTCTCCTCACCTCTGCCCTCCCTCCCCCCGCTCCTCCCCCTGTCCCCCTCTCCCCTCTCCCCCTCTCCTCACCTCTGCCCTCCCTCCCCCCTTACCCCGTTTCTTACCCCTGCCCCTCCCCCTCCCCTCCGCTTCTCACCCCTGTCCCCCTCCCCACTCTCCTCACCTCTGCCCTGAGTCGCCCTGTTCCTCACCCCAGCCCTCACCCCTCCGCTCCTCACCCCTGTCCCCCTCACCCTTCTCCTCAGCTCTGCCCTGACTCCCCCTGTTCCTCACCCCTGCCCCTCCCCCTCCCATTCGCTCCTCACTCCTGCCCCAGCAAGGCTGAATGCTCCAGTGAGCCACATGGATGACGGATGGATGATGGATGGATGGATAGATGGATGGATGGATGGATGATGGATGGATGGATGATGGATGGATGGATGATGGATGGATGGATGGATGGATGGATGGATGGATGGATGATGGATGGATGGATGCTGGATGGATGATGGATGGATGATGGATGCTGGATGGATGGATGATGGATGGTGGATGGATGGATGATGGATGGATGGATGGATGATGGATGGTGGATGGATGGATGATGGATGGATGATGGTTGGATGATGGTTGGATGAATGATGGATGGATGGATGGATGGATGGATGGATGATGGATGGATGGATGCTGGATGGATGATGGATGGATGATAGATGGATGAAGGTTGGATGGATGATGGTTGGATGGATGGATGATGGATGGATGGATGATGGATGGATGGATGGATGATGGATGGGCAGATGGATGGGTGGATGGATGGATGGGTGGATGGATGAATGGGTGGATTGATGGATGAATGGATGGTGGATGGATGGATGGATGGATGGATGGATGGATGGTGGATGGATGGATGATGGATGGATGATAGATGGATGAAGGTTGGATGGATGATGGTTGGATGGATGGATGATGGATGGATGGATGATGGATGGATGGATGGATGGATGATGGATGGGCAGATGGATGGGTGGATGGATGGATGGGTGGATGGATGAATGGGTGGATTGATGGATGAATGGATGGTGGATGGATGGATGGTGGATGGATAAATGATGGATGGATGATGGATGGATGGATGGATGGATGATGGATGGATGGATGGATGGGTGGATGGATGGATGGATGATGGATGGATGGATGGATGGATGGATGATGGATGCTGATGGATGATGGATGGTGGATGGATGGATGGATGATGGAT